>NC_138295.1:75972500-75980000 GCF_965601325.2 Salmo salar | reverse complement strand
ATTAGCAAGACACCCCCAATAAAGGAGTGGTTCTGCAGGTGGGGACCACAGACCACTTCTCAGTTCCTATGCTTCCTGGCTGATGTTTTGGTCACTTTTGAATGCTGGCGGTGCTTTCACTCTAGTGGTAGCATGAGACGGAGTCTACAACCCACACAAGTGGCTCAGGTAGTGCAGCTCATCCAGGATGGCACATCAAATGCGGGCTGTGGCAAGAAGGTTTGCTGTGTCTGTCAGCGTGGTGTCCAGAGCATGGAGGCGCTACCAGGAGACAAGCCAGTACATCAGGAGATGTGGAGGAGGCCGTAGGAGGGCAACAACCCAGCAGCAGGACCGCTACCTCCGCCTTTGTGCAAGGAGGAGCAGGAGAAGCACTGCCAGAGCCCTGCAAAATGACCTCCAGCAGGCCACAAATGTGCATGTGTCTGCTCAAACGGTCAGAAACAGACTCCATGAGGGTGGTATGAGGGCCCGACCTCCACAGGTGGGGGTTGTGCTTACAGCCCAACACCGTGCAGGACGTTTGGCATTTGCCAGAGAACACCAAGATTGGCAAATTCGCCACTGGCGCCCTGTGCTCTTCACAGATGAAAGCAGGTTCACACTGAGCACGTGACAGACGTGACAGAGTCTGGAGACGCCGTGGAGAACGTTCTGCTGCCTGCAACATCCTCCAGCATGACCGGTTTGGCGGTGGGTCAGTCATGGTGTGGGGTGGCATTTCTTTGGGGGGCCGCACAGCCCTCCATGTGCTCGCCAGAGGTAGTCTGACTGCCATTAGGTACCGAGATGAGATCCTCAGACCCTTTGTGAGACCATATGCTGGTGCGGTTGGCCCTGGGTTCCTCCTAATGCAAGACAATGCTAGACCTCATGTGGCTGGAGTGTGTCAGCAGTTCCTGCAAGAGGAAGGCATTGATGCTATGGACTGGCCCGCTTGTTCCCCAGACCTGAATCCAATTGAGCACATCTGGGACATCATGTATCGCTCCATCCACCAACGCCACGTTGCACCACAGACTGTCCAGGAGTTGGCGGATGCTTTAGTCCAGGTCTGTGAGGAGATCCCTCAGGAGACTATTCGCCACCTCATCAGGAGCATGCCCAGGCGTTGTAGGGAGGTCATACAGGCACGTGGAGGCCACACACACTACTGAGCCTCATTTTGACTTGTTTTAAGGACATTACATCAAAGTTGGATCAGCCTGTAGTGTGGTTTTCCACTTTAATTTTGAGTGGGACTCCAATTCCAGACCTCCATGGGTTGATAAATTGGATTTCCATTGATTATTTTTGTGTGATTTTGTTGTCAGCACATTCAACTATGTAAAGAAAAAAGTATTTAATAAGATTATTTCTTTCATTCAGATCTAGGATGTGTTGTTTAAGTGTTCCCTTTATTTTTTTGAGCAGTATATATACACACTCAGAATCGCACAGTCACATACAGTATGTACCAACACACACACACACACACACACACTGAAAAGAGATGTGCACTGTCACAAGCAATATGCATGAAGAGACTCATACATCACTTTGGCAGTTGACGTATGAACTTAAAATGATTCTGTAACAAACTACACTAAAGTTTTCTCCATTATGCTAGTTTGCAATGGTTTCAAAACATTGTTTATCGTGTGACCCTCTGAAACCTTTGTGTAATGTCATGAGTCAACAAAATGTCTGCAGTGGCAATCAGCTGCAACCAACCAGTGGGTCCTGAGCATTTGGGAGAGCCTGGGTCAGGACTTAGACAGGGGAGCTGGCTCTACAGAATGCTGCTGGCTAAATACCTAAGGAGCTGAAGTGATTCTGTGTGTTAGTCTTCCACATTAGTTTGAAGTGTAGGAGTGTGTGGCCTTACAAGATGATCACACACACACACCACTCCCACACCCACACCACACACACACTATTCACACACCCCACACACACTATTCACACACACCCACACCACACACACATTATTCACACACCCCACACACACTATTCACACACACCCACACCACACACACACACACCACTCCCACACCCACACCACACACACACTATTCACACACCCCACACACACTATTCACACACCCCACACACACTATTCACACACACCCACACCACACACACACTATTCACACACCCCACACACACTATTCACACACACCCACACCACACACACACACTACTCACAGACCCACACCACACACACACTATTCACACACCCCACACACACTATTCACACACACCCACACCACACACACACTACTCACACACCCACACTACACACACACTACTCACACACCCACACCACACACACACTATTCACACACCCCACACACACTATTCACACACACCCACACCACACACACACTATTCACACACCACACACACACTACTCACACACCCACACCACACACACACTACTCACACACCCACACCACACACTCACTACTCACACACCCACACCACACACACACTACTTACACACCCACACACACTACTCACACACCCACACCACACACACACTACTCACACACCCACACCACACACACACTACTTACACACCCACACCCCACACACTACTTACACACCCACACACACTACTCACACACCCCCACACACTACTCACACACCCCCACACACTACTCACACACCCCCACACACTCCTCACACCCCCACACACTACTCACACACACATACCACACACACACACACTACTCACACACCCATACCACACACATACTACTCACACACACACACACACACACACCACACACACACTACTCACACACACACACACACACACTACTCACACACCCATACCACACACACACTACTCACACACACACTACTGACACACCCATACCACACACACACTCACTACTCACACACCCACACCACACACACACTACTCACACACCCATACCACACACACACTCACACACACACTACTCACACACCCATACCACACACACACTCACACACACTCTACTTACACACCCACACCACACACACACACACTCACACAGACGGTCAGGGTTAAAGGTCAAAGAGCAGAGGCCATAGGAAGCATTTGGAACGGGGTAGACAGAGGAGGAGGTGGGATGAGGGATGAGTGGTGACAGGTTGCATCCAGCTGCGCTGTAGCCTCTAATGAAACCCAAAGGATCATGGGATCATTCCTCACTGTCAGTCATGCCAATACCTAGGTACATTAGAGAACTACCGTGTGTGTGTGTGTGTGTGTGTGTGTGTGTGTGTGTGTGTGTGTGTGTGTGTGTGTGTGTGTGTGTGTGTGTGTGTGTGTGTGTGTGTGTGTGTGTGTGTGTGTGTGTGTGTGTGTGTGTGTGTTTTAGCATCCAAGTGTGTGCAGATAGAGTAGCCTCTGTTCTCTCTAGGGAGTCTGGCCAAATATTTCTGCTCCTCACCATGCCAGTAGGTCTGTGTGCACGTCTGCGTCTGTGAATGTCCTGCACGTGTGTGTGTGTGTGTGTGTGTGTGTGTGTGTGTGTGTGTGTGTGTGTGTGTGTGTGTGTGTGTGTGTGTGTGTGTGTGTGTGTGTGTAAGGCCAGGTAAAGCAATAGACCCAGTCAGTCTGTCCTCTCCTCCTCACTGTCTGTCTGAGTTACTTTCCTCACATACAGTCCCTCCCTTTTATGGGTACAGCTCCACTTCTCCTCCCTTCTCACACACACACACACACACACACACACACACACACACACACACACACACACACACACACACACACACACACACACACACACACACACACACACACACACACACACACACACACACATCCCACATCTCCCTGGCCTATCTCTCTGTCAATTTCATTTCATCATCTCTCTCTCTTTTCTTTCTTCTTTTGTTTGACCCTTTTTTCTCTTTCTATCCTCTGGCCCCCACCTCACCCCCTTCTCTATCTCCCAGCACGCTACCCCTCACACACACCCCTCGCGTGGGTAATGATGGGTAAAGACGGAGAGCAGATTTATGTTAATTGGTGCGTCAGTCAAACCAGGAAATTGGAATGCGCGCGCCCGGCCGGTGATGCGCCACTGACTCCGGTTATTCCGGCAGGAACAATGGTGGCATTTAGAACTAGTTCATAACACAGACACATATTGCACTTTTGCGCACGAACACAGGCGTCTCTCTCGATCCTCCCTCCCTTATGTGTTGATATACATGTATTCCTGGTATGCCCTTGTATTTTAGTAAAAATACGAAAATTGGCAACCACTGACAGACACACTCACACACCCTACCAGATAAATGAACAGGCGTTGCCTTTTTATTCCATGCAAACTGCTGCAGGTGTGGAGAGAGGCCTTTAAGATTGAGAATGAAATGACAGTGAAACAGCTCTTAAGGTCGGCATGCGGGCTGATAATATCCCAAATGGCCTGCGCTGGCACGTCATAACGGACTCTTCTCTTTGAAGCGTCTGTTTCTTCCGATCCCACACACACACTTGCACGATGTGATGTTATTTTTCTCCGCGCGGTGACACGGACAGAGGTGCCGCCGTTTGTCTCCATTGTCTGGCGGAGTGAGGCGAGGGGGGAGGGGAGGCTGGCTGGGGAAGTGGGGCAGTGAGGGGAGGGGAAGAGAAGGGGGGGGGCAAGCATTGAGTTTTGGGTTCGCCAGAATTACAAAGACCCCCCACTCACGCGACGCACAGAGTGCACCACATGTCTGATTAATAAGTGCATGCATGAACCATTGTGTGTGTGTGTGTGGGGGGGGGGGGGGGGGGACGGGACGGGTCTGACCTACAATGTATTAGCGTGTTCAGATAGCTATATTCAATCAGTTATAATTCAATAACTGCTTCATCGCCATCATCACCACCACCATCATCATCATTATCATCACTCACCCAGCGCTTTGAGAAGCTCCTCGAAGTTCTCTGAGCTCTTCATCTTCCAGGTACCAGCGAAGTCAGGGATTTTGCGCTCCATGGTTCAGAGTATAGGGTGGCTGGATAGATCAGTTTGACTTCTTTTTCAAAAAGGATTGTTTTACTCTCCAACTCTGCCCTCTTTTCAATCAATGCGGGGGCTCGAGGTGGTCGGTGGTCCTCTCACCCTAACCGGTTAAGATGTGATCTGGATTGGATTTAGACTTTCCGGCCCCGTTAGTTTTGCCCCCTCAGCAGGTTGTGACCGTGTGTCTCTCAACTGTTTGACTGAGGTGGCTGTCAGTGCCCTAATCCAACCCTCTCTCTCTGTCTCTCTCTCTGTCTCTCTCTCGCTGGTCCCTATCTCGTTTATGCGTCAGTGCATGTTATGAGCGGTTGCGCTATGAATGGATGGAATGGAAAACTAGCCACTTCCTTTGACCGCTGATAACATGCCCACTTTCACACTTCAGACACGCCCGACCCACGTCTGTCATGTCCAGGAGCCAACGGGAATCGTCTATAGTTCCTAAGCCCCGCCACGACCACGCCCGGAGAGAACATGTGCGTTCTAGGACCTCCCAGCTGAGCCACTTGCCACGCCTCTTTATCCCCGCGCACCTTTAATGTGCCAATGGAGTGACCGCGCCCTAGACGCACGCGCACAAGGGCAAAACCTCATGGAAACATTATTTTATGAGGTGCAATATATTATTTAATTTGTGGTGTTTGTCAGACATGTGGTTCGTGGTTGAAGCCATTGTGTTGTAATTGAAACCGGAAAAACTGTTCTGAGTGCCAGTTTCGGATTTAGCCAATTTATCGTCGGCATGGATGCAGTGTTGAGTGTCAAGGAAGTCAGGTACCAGTCCGTGTGTTGATGTAGGGGAGATAGAGAGTGACTTGGTGCTTCAATTCTTGGACATGATCGAGGGCCAGCGATTGGATGGAATGTTGAGAATATTTCCCACAAGTTCACCTCACCCCCTTCTCCATTCTTCTTCACTCCCTCTCTCTTTTCTCTACCCTCTTCCCCCAGCGCCGCAGCGATGTGTCATAAAAATAAAAGAGGTGGTAACGCGATACAGCCCCCGGCCTCGACCAGCGGGCTATCTATTTAACCGGACTGCGTCAATAAGTTTGACTTCGCGTGCAGAAACATACTGAACTCACGAGAGAGCAAGAAAGAGACATGAGAGGTGTTTCCTATGTTTCCCATGCCATAAAGCCCTTTGAATTGAATTGAGAGAGAGATTTTTATTTATTGTCTATTTCACTTGCTTTGGCAATGTAAACATATGTTTCCCATGCCAATAAAGCCCTTTGAATTGAATTGAGACACACAGACTAACACAAACAGACCCCACAGAGTCCCAGGACAGCAACACAATTAGACCCAACCAAATCACGAGAAAACAAAAATATAATTACTTGACACATTGGAAAGAATTAACAAAAAAACAGAGCAAATCGAATGCTATTTGGCCCTAAACAGAGGGCAGAATACCTGACCACCGTGACTGACACAAATGTAAGAAAATCTTTGCCTATGTATAGACGCAGTGAGCATAGCCTTGCTAATGAGAAAGGCCGCCATAAGCAGACCTGGCTCTAAAAAAAAAACAGGCTATGTGCACACTGCCCACAAAATGAGGAGGAAACTGAGCTGCACTTCCTAACCTCCTGCCAAATGTATGACCATAGAGAGACACATATTTCCCTCAGATTACTGAGACCCACAAAGAATTCCAAAACAAACCCAATTTGATAAACTCCCTATTGGGGTAAATACCACAGTGTGCCATCACAGCAGCAAGATCTGTGACCTGTTGCCACAAGAAAAGTGCAACCAGTGAAGAACAAACACCATTGTAAATACAACCCATATTTATGTTGATTTATTTTCCCTTTTGTACTATTTGCACATCGTGACAACACTGTATATAGATATAATATGACATTTGAAATGTCTCTATTCCTTTGGAACTTTTGTGAGTGTAATGTTTACTGTACCATTTTTTTTCACTTTTGTTTATTATCTATTTCACTTGCTTTGGCAATGCAAACATATGTTTCCCATGCCAATAAATCCCTTTGAATTGAGAGAGAACAGGAGTTGGAGAGGTGGAGAGAAGGGCAGGGAGCGGTAGCCTCTCAGTGCCTTTGGTGTAGCACCCTGCTGTTCGGTTGGAAGAAAGGGGTGAGAGGGAGGAGAAGAGTGAGGGAGGGGGATATTTGGCACAGAGCTCCGGGCGGGGCTCGGGCTGGGTCGGGGGGGCCGCGGGGTCGGGCCGAGGGTCCTAATAAAGACACACACTGTATGATGGATGACTGCAGGACAAAGGGGACGTTAACTATTGACTCTTGATGGATGATCCCATCCACTACACTGCACGCTGGATTAACTCGAGGGTAACCGTGGCGACCGGTGGGGCACTCCCCGGAAACCACGCACGCACTTAGAGCCCCACACCACCTCACACATGTCCACATCCGTCTGATACAGACACTTTGGCTAAGCGCACAGGGAATACTTTACCATCACCGCCGAGTTGTAATCTAACCTGCACATTTACGTTTATATAACTATATGG
>NC_138295.1:75755000-75967500 GCF_965601325.2 Salmo salar | reverse complement strand
AACTCTACAACTTCCCCCCTGGTTCCTGATCCCCCTGGTCCCAGTCCTCTTCTCTGTATTTGCTAATCTACAGTTATACGATCCTGTCAGCCAGTTCAGATAGAAGAAAGACAGTTCTGAAGTTCTGCCTGACAATGGCATTGATAAATTGCATTGTACAAGTTACAGCTGAATTGCACTTGATTGCATTGCACTCAACAATGAGACAGTGAGGAGGAGGGGCGGATGAAGGGAAAGAGGGGGAATGAAGGGAGAAGAGGAGGAGGGGGGGATGAAGGGAGAAGAGGAGGAGGGGGGATGAAGGGAGAAGAGGGAGAATGAAGGGAGAAGAGGAGGAGGGAGAATGAAGGGAGAATGAAGGGAGAAGGGGAGAAGAGGAGGAGGGAGAATGAAGGGAGAAGAGGAGGAGGGAGAATGAAGGGAGAAGAGGAGGAGGGAGAATGAAGGGAGAAGAGGAAGGAAATATAATGAGAGGAAGCGGAGGAGATAGAGAAGACACTGGAGAGAAAGACAAGAACAGAATGAATGACATGGGAAGGGGGTGTAACGGTCGTGGATGGACCAAGGCGCAGCGGGTTGAGTGCTCATATTAACTTTATTAGAACACATGAGATGAGAGAAGAGAAGAGAAGAAGTCTTGCATGCAACACACAGCTATGCAACGAACAACCTCCCACAGAACCCCATGAAAACAAACTCCTAATTATAGGACCTTCAATCAGAGGCAACGATAACCAGCTGCCTCCAATTGAAGGTCCAACCCCAATTAACTAAACATAGAACTACAATAGACTAGACAGAACATAGAAAATACCTAACATAGAACATAGACTAACAAAACCCCGGACCACATAAACCAAACACCCCTCTACCTAAATACATAGCCCAAACCACATAAAACAAACACCCCCTGCCACGTCCTGACCAAACTACAATAACAAATAACCCCTATACTGGTCAGGACGTGACAGGGGAGAGATACAGTGAGGGAAAAAAGTATTTGATCCCCTGCTGATTTTGTACGTTTGCCCACTGACAAAGAAATGATCAGTCTATAATTTTAATGGTAGGTTTATTTGAACAGTGAGAGACAGAATAACAACAAAAAAATCCAGAAAAACGCATGTCAAAAATGTTATAAAATGATTTGCATTTTAATGAGGGAAATAAGTATTTGACCCCTCTGCAAAACATGACTTAGTACTTGGTGGCAAAACCCTTGTTGGCAATCACAGAGGTCAGACGTTTAAGGAATACCTGAGATAGGATTAAGTAATTCTTCTTGGGGTCATAGGCAGCATTCCTCCTTCTCCAAACATGGCGAGTTGAGTTGATGCCAAAGAGCTCCATTTTGGTCTCATCTGACCACAACACTTTCACCCAGTTGTCCTCTGAATCATTCAGATGTTCATTGGCAAACTTCAGATGGGCATGTATATGTGCTTTCTTGAGCAGTGGGACCTTGCGGGCGCTGCAGGATTTCAGTCCTTCACGGCGTAGTGTGTTACCAATTGTTTTCTTGGTGACTATGGTCCCAGCTGCCTTGAGATCATTGACAAGATCCTCCCGTGTAGTTCTGGGCTGATTCCTCACCGTTCTCATGATCATTGCAACTCCATGAGGTGAGATCTTGCATGGAGCTCCAGGCCGAGGGAGATTGACAGTTCTTTTGTGTTTCTTCCATTTGCGAATAATCGCACCAACTGTTGTCACCTTCTCACCAAGCTGCTTGGCGATGGTCTTGTAGCCCATTCCAGCCTTGTGTAGGTCTACAATCTTGTCCCTGACATCCTTAGAGAGCTCTTTGGTCTTAGCCATGGTGGAGAGTTTGGAATCTGATTGATTGATTGCTTCTGTGGACAGGTGTCTTTTATACAGGTAACAAACTGAGATTAGGAGCACTCCCTTTAAGAGTGTGCTCCTAATCTCAGCTCGTTACCTGTATAAAAGACACCTGGGAGCCAGAAATCTTTCTGATTGAGAGGGGGTCAAATACTTATTTCCCTCATTAAAATGCAAATCAATTTATAAAATGTTTGACATGCGTTTTTCTGGATTTTTGTTGTTGTTATTCTGTCTCTCACTGTTCAAATAAACCTACCATTAAAATTATAGACTGATCCTTTCTTTGTCAGTAGGCAAACGTACAAAATCAGCAGGGGATCAAATACTTTTTTCCCTCACTGTAGAGTGAGCCGAAGAGGAAAACTGAGAAAAAAACAAGCAGTGTTTCCCATGCTCTCACCTCCTTTACATGCTGCAGTTTTCATTACTTTGATTTTTTTCTTTAACTAGAAAAAGGTTAAATAAAAGTGCAGCCAGTTTTTATCACCTCAACCTCCACCCTCCTCTTCTTCCTCCATCCCTCTACCCTCCTCCTCTCCCTCCATCCCTCTACCCTCCCTCCACCCTCCTCCTCTCCCTCCAGCTCTCTACCCTCCTCCTCTCTCTGCACCCCTCCACCCTCCCTCCACCCTCCTCCTCTCCCTCCACCCTCCTCCTCTCCCTGCACCCCTCCACCCTCCTCCTCTCCCTCATCCCCCACCCTCCTCCTCTCTCTCCACCCTCCTCCTCTCTTGCACCCCTCCACCCTCCTCCTCTTCCTCATCCCTCCTCCTCTCCCTCCATCTCTCCACCATCCTCTTCTCCCTGCACCCCTCATCCCTCCACCCTCCTCTGTTTCCTCCATCTCTCAACTCCTCCATTGCATCTCACTCTGCACTCATTATTTTATTCTTCTCATAGCTTTTCCTCTTTTCTCTCAGTGAACGATTGTTTCCTGCTTTTGCTTTTTTTGTGTATGTGCCCCACCCTCTTGTGTGTGTGTGTGTGTGTGTGTGTGTGTGTATGCGTGTGTGTGCGTGTGTGTGCGTGTGTGTGTGTGTATGCGTGTGTGTGCGTGTGTGTGTGTGTATGCGTGTGTGTGCGTGTGTTTTGCCCTCTAATGTCATGGTTGTGTTATGACCAGTGCTCAACAGTCAACCTCTGACCATTGCAAGTCCTCATGGGAGTTCTGACTGTACTAGATTCTGACCCTATAATGACTGTTTCGTTTCACCTCACTGTGACTCGGAATAGATAGAGACTGTGACAGTACGCAAATAACCAGTTTTGTGTGCGTGTGTGTGTGTGTGACACCATAAGTCTCTCTGCAGGTTGTTTTCACAGATATCACCTACACCAGATATCTGCATGTTACTATTCAGTGCACACATTCATGACAATCCTACACCATTGCATTTATCATCAGTGGACTACTTGGTGTGATGCTCTCTCTGTGAACTAAGACTGACGGTACTTTGGTCCTGTGATTTGTGCATGACCGGGTGAGTTACCCTGGAACCAACAAAGAAAGGATGGAAACGGACAAAGGGTCATGGAAAAAGTGAAAGAAAGCTGATTTCTTGAACAGAAAGGAAACATTCCTGTTCCATTGAAGACAATGGACTCACATGAAGGAGAGAGAGAGAGAGAGAGAAGGATAGAGGTGAATGGAGGGGTAAAAGAGAGAGGGAGAAAAGGAGGGATGTAGAATAGAGAGCAATGAAAGTGTGAAAAGTGATGTGCTTTGCTTCATGAAAGATTCAAGAGTGTTGGTGCAGGAATAACAACTGGAGCCCTCACACCACCTAGTGGTGACAGCATGGTAGTGTAGTGTCCCATGTGTCCCAATGGCTGGAGGTAGCCTTAGAAGTCCATGTTTCTCAGCTTTGGAAGGATGGCCCGCCCCACTAAGCTGGGCTGGAGGTAGCCTTAGAAGCCCATGTTACTCACCTTTGGAAGGATGGCCCGCCCCTCTAAGCTGGCTTAGAAGCCCATGTTACTCACCTTTGGAAGGATGGCCCGCCCCTCTAAACTGGCTTAGAAGCCCATGTTACTCACCTTTGGAAGGATGGCCCGCCCCACTAAGCTGGGCTGGAGGTAGCCTTAGAAGCCCATGTTTCTCAGCTTTGGAAGGATGGCCCGCCCCACTAAGCTGGGCTGGAGGTAGCCTTAGAAGCCCATGTTACTCACCTTTGGAAGGATGGCCCGCCCCACTAAGCTGGGCTGGAGGTAGCCTTAGAAGTCCATGTTTCTCAGCTTTGGAAGGATGGCCCGCCCCACTAAACTGGGCTGGAGGTAATGTTATAAAAGCTTGTTTTTGTGTTTTTTTCCTGCTCCGTTCTCACACAACTGGAGCACCTAAGCATTTCGCTGCACCTTTTATACCTGCTGTAAACTGTGTAAGTGATTAATAAATTATATTTTTTATTTGATCTTGCAGCAGAGAGCTACTCAGAGGGCTACTGCAATTCTACTCATGTTGCCATTGGGCAGAGCTACTTTCTTTCTTCTTCAGTTTTACAGCTAATTTCTTGCAATGCTACCCATTTGCCATTGGGTGGAGATACATTTTTGCAGTTTTACAGCTAATTTCCTGCAATTCTACACATTTTGTAATGACTTATGTTAATATAATATTTGAGTGCGAATGACTAACAAAATCCATGGGGGCCTCCTGGAGGTAGGAGCCCCTGGGCACCTGTCCTGCATGCCCGTTGATGTCGGCCAACGTTTAGATAGGTGAGTAGGATAACTACCAATCCCCAAAATGTGTTGACATAGCTGATTGAATGACTAACCAGGTTTACATCCTAACTTTTTATAGGAGCAAAGTACGTCAGATAAAAATCACTACAGGCCTAATGGAAACATTACATTTGTCAGTAAACTTTTCAAATGTCCACAAAACAATAAGCTAGACAAGGTGGGATCTTTTTGTGTTGTCAAAATTATGCGAGAAACGGTGGTGGAAACGACTTTATGCGCAAATATCATATCACATCATATCGAAGTAAACTCGGAGTCACCTGGTGATGGTGTGTGGTCCGCCCACCACGACTCGGGAAATGCAGTTAACTAGGCTACAGATGAAATAAATGATGATGAACTTCACGGGGATGTGAAAGTGCACGCAATGAGCTTGATGCTCCTTTCCAATAAATATCGAAGGTCTAATTCTGGTGACATGATTGGCTGCCATTTGACAAATAAAAATAATCTTGCTCTTTTGTAATGATCTCATCATGTAGGCACTGGATCTGCAAGCTGTTCGATAGAGCGCTGGTGCGAAGACCTGACCGGCACATTCGCTATATCACGTAAACATTTTTGTTACAAAACCATCAGTATTAAAAATGCGATGGAAACCCATTAAAAAAAATACAGTACCAGTCAAAAGTTTCCATACACCTTCTCATTCCAGGATTTTATTTATTTTTAGAATTATTTTCTACATTGTAGTGAACATTTTTTACATTTTAGTCATTTAGCAGACGCTCTTATCCAGAGCGACTTACAGTAGTGAATGCATACATTTCATACATTATTATTATTTTTTTCCCGTACTGGTCCCCCGTGGGAATCGAACCCACAACCCTGGCGTTGCAAACACCATGCTCTACCAACTGAGCCACACGGGACCGTCAACACTACGAAATAACACACATGGAATCATGTAGTAACCAAAAAAGTGTTAAACAAATCGAAATATATTTTATATTTGAGATTACTCAAATAGCCACCCTTTCCTTGATGACAGCGTTGCACACTCTTGGCATTCTCTCAACCAGCTTCATGAGGTTGGAATGGAATGCATTTCAATTAACAGGTGTGCATTCTTAAAAGTTCATTTGTGTAATTTCTTTCATTCATAATGCATTTGAGCCAATCAGTTTTGCTGTGAGGGGTGGTATACAGAAGATAGCCCTATTTGGTAAAATACCAAGTCCATTAAAAAAAAAAAAAAACACATTATTTAACTAGGCAAGTCAGTTAAGAACAAATTCTTATTTACAATGACATTCTACCAGGGAACAGTGGGTTATCTGCCTTATTCAGGGGCAGAACGACAGATCTTTTTACCTTGTCAGCTCCGGGATTCAATCCAGCAACCTTTCGGTTACTGGCCCCAACGCTCTAACAACTAGGATACCTGTCATCCCATTTTATGGCAAGAACAGCTCAAATAAGGAAAGCGAAATGACAGTCCATCATTACTTTAACCTGTTTGGGATAGGGGGCAGTATTTTCACGGCCAGATAAAAAACGTACCCGATTTAATCTGGTTATTACTCCTGCCCAGAAACTATAATATGCATATAATTAGTAGATTTGGATAGAAAACACCCAAAATGTTCTAAAAATGTTTGAATGGTGTCTGTGAGTATAACAGAACTCATATGGCAGGCCAAAACCTGAGAAGATTCTATATGGGAAGTGCCCTGTCTGACCATTTCTTGGCCTTCTGTAGCCTCTTTATCGAAAATACTGCTCTGCTGTAACGTGACATTTTCTAAGGTTTTCATTGGCTCTCAGAAGGCGCCAGAACATTGAATGATAACTCTGCAGTCTCTGGGCGAAAAACAGTAGGGGTTTTGGAGAGTGGTACTTCTGAGAACAATGACACTGGCTTGCGCATGCATGTGACGACTCCATTTTCTTATTTCAGTGTTTGAACAGATACAACATCTCCCAGTTGGAATATTATCGCTATTTTACAAGAAAAATCGCATAAAAATTGATTTTAAACAGCGTTTGACATACTTTGAAGTACGGTAATGGAATATTTTGACATTTTTTGTCACGAAACGCGCCGGCGCATCACCCTTCGGATCGTGTCTTGAACGCACGAACAAAACGGCGGTATTTCGATATAACTATGGATTATTTGGAACCAAAACAACATTGGGTGTTGAAGAAGAAGTCCTGGGAGTGCATTCTGACGAAGAACAGCAACGGTAATCCAATTTTTCTTATAGTAAATCTGAGTTTGGTGAGTGCCAAACTTGGTGGGTGTCAAAATAGCTAGCCATGATGGCCGGGCAATCTACTCAGAATATTGCAAAATGTGCTTTCACCGAAAAGCTATTTTAAAATCGGACACCGCGATTGCATAAAGGAGTTCTGTATCTATAATTCTTAAAATAATTATGTTTTTTGTGAACGTTTATCGTAAGTAATTTAGTAAATTCACCGGAAGTTTTCGGTGGGTATGCTAGTTCTGAACAAAACATGCTAATGTAAAAAGCTGTTTTTTTATATAAATATGAACTTGATTGAACAAAACATGCACGTATTGTATAACATAATGTCCTAGGAGTGTCATCTGATGAAGATCATCAAAGGTTAGTGCTGCATTTAGCTGTGGTTTTGGTTTTTGTGACATATATGCTAGCTTGAAAAATGTGTGTGTGATAATTTTTTTTGCAGGGTACTCTCCTGACATAATCTAATGTTTTGCTTTCGTTGTAAAGCCTTTTTGAATTTAAGGTGAATGCACCAATTTGTAAGTCGCTCTGGATAAGAGCGTCTGCTAAATAGCGGAACGTCTGTCCCTATTAAGACATGAAGGTGAGTCAATCAGGAAAAGTTCAAGAACTTTGAAAGTTTCTTGAAGTGCAGTCGCAAAAACCATCAAGCACTATGATGAAACTAGCTCTCATAAGGACCGCCACAGGAAAGGAAGACCCAGAGTTACCTCTGCTGCAGAGGATACATTCATTAGAGTTAACTGCACCTCAGATTGCAGCCCAAATAAATGCTTCACAGAGTTCAAGTAACAGACACATCTCAACATCAACTGTTCAGAGGAGACTGTGTGAATCAGGCCATTGTGGTCGAATTGCTGCAAAGAAACCAGCGCTAAAGGACACCAATAATAATAAGAGACTTGCTTGGGCCAAGAAACACGAGCAATGGACTTTAGACCGGTGGGAATCTGTCCTTTGGTCTGATGGGTCCAAATTTGAGATTTTTGGTTCCAACCACCGTGTCTTTGTGAAACGCAGAGTAGGTGAACGGATGATCTCCACATGTGTGGTTCCCACTGTGAAGCATGGAGGAGGAGGTGTGATGGTGTGGGGGGGCTTTGCTGGTAACAATGTCAGTGATTTATTTAGAATTCAAGGCTCACTTAACCAGCATGGCTTCCTGTTATGGGAATTAAGTTAGCAATGTTCTTAAACCGAACTTCAATTTAACTACTCAGTTTGTATACCAGAAGGTGTAAGGTTCCGGTTGAAAGAAACAGACTGAGATCTACAATAATCAGGATGTTTATTTACGAGAGCTCTAAAATCCATACAATGCCTTTTATATTACACATTTCGTCATACAAATGCCCCTCCTCTTCTCTAACACTGACAATGCAGTTTACAAACTTTTCTACAACACATACATTGTTTATCATATCTTGCACCTGGGACCTAATCTACTGTAGCCTCAATGTTTCTCCCCTCCCCTCCTCTTCCTGTTATCAGTTCCTCCGTGGTCACAAGTTGTCTGCTGTCTGTTAATAGTTCCACTTCTCCTTGAACGTTTCACTTACATTGCTACATATTAAAGTCTCAGCTTGTCCCATGCACACACATTAGTACATTAACCTTATGTGCTTCTACACCTGCATTGCTTGCTGTTTGGGGTTTTAGGCTGGGTTTCTGTACAGCACTTTGAGATATCAGCTGATGTAAGAAGGGCTATATAAATACATTTGATTTGATTTATAATCACTCGGTTATACATTTTCAGGGTGAAATCATTTAGTCAAACCTTTAATCATATAATTTCCATTACACTACCACAGCATTCTGCAGCGATACGTCATCCCATCTGGTTTGGGCTTAGGGGGACTATCATTTGTTTTTCAAAAGGACAATGACCCAAAACACACCTCCAGGCTGTGTAAGGGCTATTTGACCAAGGAGAGTGATGGAGTGCTGCATCAGATGACCTGGCCTCCAAAATCACCCGACCTCAACCCAATTGAGATGGGTTGGGATGAGTTGGACCGCAGAGTGAAGGAAAAGTAGCCAACAAGTGCTCAGCATATGTGGGAACTCCTTCAAGACTGTTTGAAAAGCATTCCTCATGAAGCTGATTGAGAGAATGCCAAGAGTGTGCAAAGCTGTCATCAAGGCAAAGGGTGGCTATTTTGAAGAATCTAAAATCTAAAATATATTTTGATTTGTTTAACACTTTTTTGGTTACTACATGATTCCATATATGTTATTTCATATGGAATTGATGTCTTCACTATTATTCTACAATGTAGAAAATAGTAAAAAATAAAGTAAAACTCTTAAATGAGTAGGTGTGTCCAAACTTTTGACTGGTACTGTATATTCGGTACATGGGAATTTATACGGAAAATGTATGCTTCTGTGCACGCATCATCACGCACAGGGTTTTATCTGCAACAAGTCAATTTGATAGAAACACATCTCTGATGGGAAAACGTGCAGATTGTTTTTATGCTGATGTTAGAATATTCGCATGAAAATCTGTCACCAATTGGATGGAAACCTGCTGTCAGTGACTGACGTCAGATAAAAAATATTAAGGAAAAACTGCTGATGCACAACCAGATGTTGAGATTGCACCTGATTAATTCTACTATTCTTACTCTCAATATTAAGTTGAGACCCTGACTCAGTTCAGGGACTCATGTTTGTACCATGTTTTGTGTTGCTACCATGTTGTGCTGCTGCCATGTTGTGTTGCTACCATGTTGTTGTCATGTTGTGTTGCTACCATGCTGTGTTTTCATGTGTTGCGTCCATGCTATTTTGTCGTCTTAGGTCTCTCTTTATGTAGTGTTGTGTTGTCTCTCTTGTCGTGATGTGTGTTTTGTCCTATATTTTATTTGCAGATTTCTTTTTAAATCCCAGCCCCCATTCCCCCAGGAGGCCTTTTGCCTTTTGGTAGGACATCATTGTAAATAAGAATTTGTTCTTAACTGACCTGCCTAGATAATTAAGGTAAAAGAAATTAAATAAAAAAAGTTCCAGAAAAAGCCCTTAGTGACTGCTTATCCCTGGAACCGGCCGTGTATGTGAGTTTATGTTGCTTATCCCTGGAACCAGCCGTGTATGTGAGTTTATGTTGCTTATCCCTGGAACCAGCCGTGTATGTGAGTTTATGTTGCTTATCCCTGGAACCAGCCGTGTATGTGAGTTTATGTTGCTTATCCCTGGAACCGTCCGTGTATGTGAGTTTATGTTGCTTATCCCTGCGTGTGTCTGTGTTTGTGTGTGCATGCAGAACAAGTTTCACCAGGTGAGCTCCACATACGGCCCTCTATTTCTAGACGTCCCTCACACAGTGCATGTGTGATAGAGAAGCTCGATCTGAGTGGCCTATAGAACAAGGAAAGGGGTCACAGTGGAGTTCTGAATAGCCCAATAGTTGAGAATTGTCTAAACCACAAATGAACTTCCTCTTTCACATTCTATTCCTGTTCAATTGCCCATTGAGCAGAACTAGGCTAAAAGTGCATGCTGCCCACCCTATAGAAACACTGAAGAATGCCCACATTCCATCTCAATACTTTTGAAGTTCTTCCTGACCATGGCACTGCTCTGATACTTTCACAATGCATCCTTACGTGCTCCTATCCTTGTGATGGAAGTTTTAGAGTAAATTTTCTGCAATTCTACACATTTTGCCATAAGGTGGAGATAAGATTTGGCAGTTTTATAACAAATTTAATGCATTCTACTAATTTTGCCATGGGGCGGAGAGAAACATTTGCAATTTTACAGCAAATTTCCTTCAATTCTACACATTTTGCAATAGGGTGAAGAGAAATGTTTGCAGTTTTTAATATGATATCTAAGTGAGAGTGACTAACATAATCAATAGGGCCCCCCGGTCCATGATTACTACATGTTTAGATAGCTGGACGCTAGACTAACTTACCAATCTAAACAATGTTAGCAGACATGGTTAACTGAGTGAATGTCAGTGACTGACAAAACAACAGAAAAACTACTGATGCACAACCAGATTTCTAAATGTCACCTTGTGTTTCTACTATTGTAACTCAACAGTAAGTTGAGACCCCGACTGAGTTCCTAAAAATCTTCTTTCTTTCTCCTTTTTTTTGCAGGCCTACAAAAGCCAATCCATGTTGTAGGCTGATGGGGGTGTATTACATGTTTACGTGCTCATAGTAAAGCACTTGCCTGCCAACTCGGAATGTGCTGCTTGTGTGTGACCTCTCAGATGAGGTCATGTGGTTTAACCTCTGTGTTAAGGCCTATGGTGCTGGCTGATGATGCTGGCTGATGATGCTGCTCTTCAACATTCTACCAAAATCAACCTTTATTGATAGTGCATATATTCAGCATGGTACAATACACTTTTTCAAATGAAGTACAAAGTAATGAAATGCTGACGCCAACATTAGGCTGGGGCCCACAGCCATAGACAGATCCCTGACTGGCACACAGGAACGGGCAACACCGTCCATAACATACATATGACAAAACAAATGCCCAGTCTTTCAACTGTTCAGAATAGATGTTGTGAGAGAACAAAACATGGCAGTCTTTTAACTGTTGTGTGTGAAACGTCATAGCCCTAGTCTGGTACGGGTACCAGTCTGTTTAGCTATCATTCCCCTCCTTGCCACTCTTTTTATGCTAAACATCTTTGGCATATGACACAGAGTACAAGGTACCCACGCTATCATAGCCCAGGGTCAGACCCAGGGTCAGACCTGAATAGATGGCAGTCTTTTAAATGTTGTTAGTGAAACATTATAGCCCAGGGCCAGACCTGAATACATGGCAGTCTTTTAAATGTTGTGAGTGAAACGTTATAGCCCAGGGCCAGACCTGAATACATGGCAGTCTACACCCCCTAGAGTCGATGTCCGCCCCCCCCCCCGCTGAAAAATAATTTGCATAATACAAAAATCCCCATCAAAATCCGTCTGTTTTAAAGATGTACTATTAAGGAATCACTCCTCCATTTCCTGGTTGATAAAATTGTAATAGTTCACCTAATTTCCTTTAATGACAAAACAAGCAGTCATTGTGTAGAGAATCATAGTACCACCTAAACTGCTGTGAAATATTTTTACATAACCAAAAATATTGCTTGTGTACAAATCTGAAAGTAAAAGACGCACAAATAGCACACATAGAACAGATCTACCGCTTCTTAGACTTTCTTTCATGAAAGATCTATAACTCATATTTCTATGTGAATTTGGTCGGGTTGCCCAAAAAGTTACATATTGTAGCTTTGAGCTAGAGATATGTAGCTTTTTGGATGGGCTGCGTCTCAATTCACCACATCCGCCAATGGCGTCCTTCCGCATCTGCGGTGGAAGGTGACCAAGCTACTGTTTGTCAGACCATGAGACATGGCGAAAATCGTTCTTCTCACAAAAACGTCTGTAGCGTCCGAACGGTTTGGCCAACAAACTAATATGACCCCTCTATGGAAAGATGACCAACATGATGGTGTTCTCAGTTTTTTACGACCCGCACAAGTCGGTACCACCGATCTGCCAACTTCTGTCTGTAGCTTCAGAACAGTTTGGGCTACACACCAATGAATGGAAGTATATATGGAAGTATACTGAACAAAAATATAAACGCAACATGCAACGATTTCAAAGATTTTGCTGAGATCTGTCAATTGAAATAAATAAATTAGGCCCTAATCTATGGATTTCACATGAATGGGCAGGGACGCAAACATGGGTGGGCCAGGGAGAGCATAGGCCAACCTACTGGGGAGCCAGGCCCAGCCAGTCAGAATGAGTTTTCCCACACAAAAGGGCATTATTACAGACAGAAATACGCCTCATTCTGGCTATGGATACGGAGAACATCAACACAATAACATCAACACGCCAGAGGATATACTTCCATTGGACTTCCACTGGACATGGGGCTCTGCTGGGAGTTTACCTCATATTTGGATTTTTTTATTCTGTTTTGCCACTAAAATCATAATAAACACTGAGAACAATAAAATATTGTGTTATTGTTGTTTTTGTTAAGCGTATTACTATTATTAATAATAGGGGAGAGGGGTAGTTCAAAAAGGAACCCCAAAAGGTTGTTCAAAAGGTACTCTGAGGATCCATTAAAAGGGGTTCTGTGAAGAACTCATAGCGGTTCACCCACACTTTAAATTTGAAGAACCCCTAAAGGATACTCCAGGAACCTTTTCTTTTTAGAGTGTAGGACAGACACTTTAAAAAAACTTCCTTTTGATATATTGTTTGACTATCTGCCCCCCCATTAACTGTTCAGAAAAAGGAGTTGTGAGAGAAACATGAGTATCAATAAAGATGCCAGCCACATTCCTGATACTTTGAAGCTTGAGCCCTTCCCTTTCTCCGTGCTGCCACATCCTGCAGCGTTATTGTCGGGCTTGCTCCCCTCGCGGTTCCCCTCGAAGTGGACCGGCACACACCTGTTCTCCAGCACCTCACATGCCAGGATCAAATGCTTGGTCTCTTCCCGCACGCTGGACACGCCGCAGGTCCCAGTCTCGCTCCTCACTGTTAGAAATGTGAACGGGCGTTGGCTGATGCACAGGTTCCCCTGGTACGTCTTTCCCCCAGAGCTGGAGCAGACCGCGTCCACCCTCTCCCGGTCTTTGGGATGGAGGAAGGACTGCGTGGGTCTTGAGCAGTTATTTTGTTCACGTAGATACTTCTCCCACGCGTTGCGGTCCGTCGTTAACGGGGTATTTGGACGCACATGCCGGTATAGGAACTTTTCATGGCAGTTATTGCATCGGGACCGTTGGCAGGGTTCGACATTACTGTAGCCACTCACCCCCAGGTTGCCCAGCAACAGGCAGATGGAGAGAGAGAGGAGGAGAAGTCTAAGGTTCTTCATCCTTTAGAAGTCTTGAAGCTGCAGAGAAACAAATAGCTCAGTGAGTGAAGTTGCTTGTAGGCCCCTCCCCCCTTTTATTTTTAAAAATCTATTACAGATGCCCCTCTGGATTAAAATATGCACTGGAACTGAATGGGGCCGTCCCTATCTGATCCCTGGCTCCCTGTCACTCTCTGACCCCGTTAACACTCAGAGCTTCTACAACTGTTCTACAACCCATTGGTTATTCAATCAAAATGAAATATATAATGTGAACAGGATCTCTCTTCCTCCCATCTACAATCAAACAGGGTTCCAAAACAGGCCATTGTTTACACGTGCCCATTTAATCTGGCCATATTAGTCTGACAGGCTGTCTGCACTGAGGAAAGTATTCACACACAGGAAGGGCTTGAGTCTGACTCACACACAGCTCTCTGTGGCTTACGTCTGCTGGTAAAAGTTGAATCATACTACTATTTCCACACGTATCCCTCTCTAACACCCAGAGATATGGGTATACATTAAGTTGTACATTACCTGGTTATGGATCCGAAATGTCTGCTGCAGTGTGTCTCTGTAATGGAGCTCTGTTCCAGATTGGTGGAGAATAACTTCAGCCCTCAGCTCACACTTCTCATTCTTTTATTTTCCTTACTGGACTGTAGATGGGTGTGTCCCCATGTGTACGTAACGTCCTGCTGCGTGTCTGCGTCACAGTGTGTATGTCTGCATGTCAGAATGGGTTATTGTGTGTGTCCACGCAGCTAGTTAAAGGCAGGGGTTTTGCAGTGTTGCCTTCATTCTCTGTTGCTGAAGAGATCAGGTTTCAGCTAAAAATACTGTCCAGTGGGGAGGATGGGTGGGGCTAGAGTATGTAGGATGCATGTGTGTGACTAAGATTTGTCAATACATGCTCTTCAAGACCTGAATGAGTTAAATTAGTGTTTGTTAGTGCTGGGCTAGAACAAAAGCCTGTTCACCCTGTATCTCTCCATGGTTGGTGATGCTGATGGTGTTTTTTAGCCATCTAGTGTTCGTCCATTGGTACTAAACACATCTAACGACAGTCTGTGGAACAACTAGCCTATGATGAGCCAAACGACGAGGGAGAATGAGAGAGAAGCTTATTCTAAAAAGAGCAACCTTTCACTACGTAAGCTTCCTATCCTTCTCTGTCTCTGTTCCTCTCTTACCTAGTGAAACCATCTGTGTTTCTATAGATGGACACATAGGATGGATGGATTTATGGACTATATCTCTGTTCCTCTCTTATGTAGGTAGAGACCATGTGAACATACTGAACATCCTAAAGACTGTTGAGGACAAAGTCATGGGTTTTATGCATATGACTCAGACTTCATTTCAAATGTGAATTTGAGTGTGTGTTATTTAAATATGTTTTTTTCTGTGTATTTTGGTATTTCCAAATACACAACCTAAAACAAATACTTTTATTTGAACATTTATTTGTAAAAACCAAGTAGTTGACCAAATTGTATTTGAAAGTGTTTTCAAATACTATTTAAATAACTGGGAGTGTATTTGAGTACTTCAAACACAATCCAATATTAAACTACTTGTTTTTTTTCCAAATAAAAGGTTATCTGAATACTTGTTTTGAAATGTATTGAAAAGTAATTGAAATACCTGAAATAGTGTTATAACCCAGGTGTGATGACTAGGCCTACACATTTTATACATAGGAGTGACGTTGTACAATCATCACATTTCTCAAAAGGAACAGTTGAAATGTTTCAGCCCCCCAACCCCTAAAAGAAACAAACATCCACCCACTAGTTCTTGACAATATAACAATTTAATAGAAAAACCAAACATTTCACTTTCTCTTGTTTAACATTTCATATACATATATTCCTATATTTGTGTCTGTGTGCGCTATATAAACTGCAGCTCACATCATTGTAAAAACCTGGACAGGGAACAACCAAAGTGGTTTAAAACAATAACAAGACAACACAGTCATCAAACTGCCATTTTCATCGTGTGACTATTGACACATGATGGGTTTACATACAATTCACATGTTTCGGCATGTCTGTGAATTACGCTCACAGACATGTATACATCATCGGACTTAAAATGAAAGGCCTACACAATAACAATTTTTGTATTTCAGAACCTTAAAATTCACAGCCCTCTGTTGGCCGATCAGAATTCTTAATTCCCTGTATAAGAGTGTTATAGTGACTTACGAAACATCACAATCGATTTCAGAAAACAAATGTTGTGTTTGATTTAGATCAGATTTATGAATGCCAAACTCTCTCGATAAGGATGAACTTTGATTGAATCTACTGCAACAAAAAAAAACTTTATTAATTGCCAAACTCACAATCAACATCTACTGCTTAATTGATTATTGGGTGATGTGTTTGGAACATGATTAGGATGACTTGAATTTAGGCCAAACATCACGGCATGATTCTGTGTCATGTTGAATGAGGAATCTTGTCAGTTCTAAACGAGACCTTTCTGTCCTGAACAAGATGCCCTGATCAATATACATCAAAAACAACCTATCACGAAATAGCAATGGAGAGGGCTACAAAACAGGAAGAGCCAATCAAAAGGCCAGAAAATAAAAACATCAGTTGGGGAAAATTTCAATCAATCAAATCATTACTATTTCCTGTGTATTTCCATATTCAAGAACAATAATCAAGATAAAAACATGTAGGACCACAATAAAGAATGGCTTTAAAAAATAACATAATTCCTGCTCGTAAATTATTGCTTTCCAATGTCTTTTTTCCTTTTCCTTTTCCTAGTGTAAACACTTGGGAGGGTGATTGAGGAAGAGCGCGAGAGGAAGAGTGTGCTGGGTAACCCTGGGCAACAGAGGAAAGAATACAAACGAGTGAGAAAGGGACCCTGGGATTGCTGTGCATTCAGGTTGAGATCAATAAAGTTATACAAACACCTCCAGTAGACATATAACTGCATATAAACACTTGACTTATATACTGGGTATATGTAGGAATACATCAGGTTCTAGTTTCATATCCCCTCTTCCCTTTACTAGTCATAGACATCTCTCTCTCTCTCCCTCTTTTCCACCTGAAACCACCATAACCCCATTCATAGGTGACATTGTCAATGTACACTGTGTACAAATATAAAAGTGTTTGTACAGTGTTCGTATAAATCTGCCCAAAGTTTAAAAAGCCTGCGTGAGGACAGTGTCCTTTTGAACATGCTAAGGGTCGCTAAGCTAAAACAGCGAGGGGAGCAGATAGAGGATATTCACAGGCTTCAGATCAGAATATTCCCATATATATATTCCCACATATTCCCCCAAAGCAGTAGATCACCTGGATTGCCTGAGACTTCAAGTGAATGATTGTACTGATCTATCCATATGATGTACAGACCAGTGGAGCAGCAGATCTAAACACACAGCTGACTCTGTTAGTGAAAGGCCATGTTTGTGTGTTACTGGTGAAGCAGTGCCTGCCTCAGGGCCTTGTGCATGCTCAGGTGGGATTGTGTGTTCCATCTCTACAACAAATCCACTGGCTGTGGAGCTTGGGCAGTGCTAGCTACAGATGTGTCATTTTGCCCAACTATCGTTGAACCCTGAATCTCTTCTCTCTCTCCCCCTTTCTTCCTCTGGCCTTTTACATGTTTATTGAACCTGCATTTGCATACCTATACTTGATTTCACTCTTTCTTTTCCCTGATTAACTCGCCCTCTCCATCCTGGCAGTGCAATCATCTGACCGATAATTAGACATGCTCTCTTTGGATCACGAAAGGCGAAGAAAGAGAGCAAAAGTGCACCAAATGAGAGAGAAGGAAACATTTGAGAGACAGAGAGGTAAGTGGAAGAGTGTATGGGGGGTCACTCGTTGAAAGAGGGGTAGATGGGAATCTCAAAGTCATCGTTGTTGAAGTTGGCCGGCTGATCCAGCATGGCGAGAACATCCTAGAGAGAGAGAGCGAGAGAGAGAGCGAGAGATTTAACTTCAAAGCAACATGACAACACATAACAAAAGGTACAGTCAGAAGGAGAAAGACAAAGAGAGATGGAGACATGGGGAAGAGAAAGGCAGATTGATATAGGTAGAGGGAGAGAGACTTACAGGGAAGATGTCAGGCTGGTTGTTCTGTACGTGGGGGTGCTGCTCTGCCCTGTTCTGAGCTTGCTGCTGGCCCTGCCACTGGGGCCACACTGCCTCCGCTGCCCTGGAGGGGAACTGCTGCCCCGACCCCAAGCCATCTATCAGAGATAGGACAATGGGCGAGTCAGTATCTAACTACACCAGCATACACAAACACATAAAAACACTGTACTGTAGTTGTTGACACACACACACACACACACACACACACACACACACACACACACACACACACACACACACACACACACACACACACACACTCTCTCTCAGGGTCGCGTACCATATCCGTTGGTATTGAGGCTGGCGCGGGGGTTGATATTTGGGTAGTTAGCCCCCGTGGTGGGGGTCGGAGCGGCAGTGGTGGGCATCACCCCAAATGAGGAGGAAGAGCCCCCCACAAAACTACCCATGGCAAACTGGGGAGACAGGGCCTTCCCTGCCTGGGGCACCACCTGCTGGGCGGGTGGTGAAAAACACCATGTTTTTATTCACACTTTATTCACGTACAAGGTTTCTGTTATGCATTTACTGTTGAAACTGTCTGGGTGTGATACTCAAAACAGAGATTACACAGGGGATAAAAGATGAGGTCCTTTACAACACTAAGATACAGAGATGCAAGAACCTCAGAGCACTCATCCCCGTCACACCAGCTACAGATGTAGGATTTAAATTTGATCACCCTGTTGCAGGATATCTGTCCTGCAATGCAGCCAATTTTAAACTTATATTGTATTTGAGGTTTAAAAAAGCTTCTGACATTTGTAATTTACACAAAAAAATTATAATCCACAAAATAATTCATATTTCCTGTTGCTGCAGGATTATTTTCCTGCTGTAGAAAACAGTCTTAAATTAAGATTCTACATCTGTAGCACTTTGGACAACAACAGTGGATCTAAACTTCAGGCTGTTTGGACAGCTTCTACCTGCAGCTGCCAGCTGTCTCACCTGGTTGTTGAAGGGGGGTCTAGCCCCCGCTACTGGCCCCGGCCAGCCCACCGCTGCCCCTCCTTGTAGGGGGCTGCTGTTGGAGGGGGGTGCCCCGTTCTGACGGGACATCTGAGCCAGCATCTGGCCTGCGGAGTGGGATGGCTGCACCATCTGAGGGGCCATCCCTACTGACCTGGAATTAGTTCATAACAGGAAATTAGAATCGCTTATAAAGTATACATTGCCCTTAGATCAGTTTAAAACAACATACCTGCTGTATGTGTCGTTGGAGCGGTTGGCAGTGGTGTAGTTGTTGTTGTCCTGAGGGTAGATGGGTACTCCGGGGGCAGAGGTGGAGGGCAGGAACTTGGCCTGGTCTGGGTTGGGGTACATGGAGGGGTGCATCTCTGCCTTGTCCATGGTCTTACTGTGGTCAGTTCCAGCTGCGGTCACGGCCTGGACAGGCATCTGACATGGACAACAGTCAACCAGCGGTCAATACTCACTAAAGGCTTGGAGGTAGGTACAACAATACAACTTTATTGTCCATGTTACAGCGAACAATAGAACGGTCTCGCCCCCAAGACAGCACACATCACACATACAGTTGAGATAAGCACAGGATCAAGCTGCAGTGCAGCGCCGCTGGATGCAGGGCATGTTGTGGGGTAAAGGCCCCAGTTAGGTGTGTGTTTTAGTCAGTGCTAGTCTTACCTGTGGAAGTGTAACCTGTCCTGCCTCGTACAGACCATCTCTCCCTCCTCCCCCCAACTCTGCTTGCTGCTGCTGCAACTGCCTGGAAAGGGGGGAAAGGGAGAGAGACAAAAGAGAGGGAGAAAAGAGAGGGAGTAGTAGAGAGTGGTAGAGGGAGAAAAAAAGAGTGTTAGCAGTGACAACAGAAATATAATTTTCGTCAAGGCCCTCCACCGTTGCTCGGGAAACCAAAACACCTGCCGACCAACAGCACTTGCCCCACCACCAGTCACCATGGTAACCAACAAGAAAAGAGGAGAGGAGAGGGGGATCGTTACCAACACCTTGGTCACGATGGATATCTTACTGCTGTTGAGGAGGGAGAGGGAGGGGGAGAAATCACCCAAAAACAGAAAGGCCCGGTCAAGTCAAGTAACAATCCACAGCCCTTACCAAGGGGTGAACTCTGGACCAGACCAGAGAGAACAAGAAAATAAAGGGAAACGAGAGAGAAAAAGAGTTGTAGTCTCCAGTGAAGCAGCAGCAGCCCCAGCTGACCCATGTCTCACCTGGCAGCCACCTGGCCTGGGCTGTGGGACACAGGGGGGAAGTTAGGACTGCTCTCCCCCAGCGAGGGGGGCAAAGACACCCCCGAGGACGAGAGGGGGGTGAGGGTGTCCTGAGTCGAGGTTCTACTGGCCCACAACAAAAACAAGGGGTGAGGAGGAAAGGAAGGGAGAGAAAGATATGGAGGGGAGGTGAACATACTGTAAAACACACATCCTAGAAGAGATGGCATCACATTTCCTAAGGTGGCTCAACAGATTGGTTAGACAGAGTGGAGATGTTCAGACGTTGAGGTGGAATAGAGTTGTGGTGTCTATGTGTTGTAGGAGTCTCACACTCAGGTGACTTGTGTTGGTGCAGATAATATATGTGTGTGTGTGTGTGTGTGTGTGTGTGTGTGTGTGTGTGTGTGGTACTTGAAGTTTGAGTTGGTGTAGATGTGTGTGTACGTGTGTGTGTGTGTACCTACTTGGCGTTGGTGCAGATGATGTGTGTCTGTGTGTGTATACAGCACGTACTTGACGTTGGCATTGGTACAGATGATGTACTCTATCTCCTCAGAGAAGGGGTTCTGGAAGGTGAAGGAGCTGGTCCTGATCCAGAGCCAGTCTCTGGTCTTGGACAGGAAGCGGAACATGACGGACAGCACCTGACCCTTCAGCTTGACCACCTGCTGGAAGCTGTCTCTCAGCAGACCCTGGTCCTCAGGGTGGGCCAGCTCCAAGACGTTCTTACCCAGCAGTTCCTGGGGAACACACACACACACACACACACACACACACACACACACACACACACACACACAGAAAAAGTTAGATCAAGCTGACAGCTGTCACACAGTTTAAACACATTCTGTATTCTGATATACAGTTTAAAACACATTCTGTATTCTGATACACAGTTTAAACACATTCTGTATTCTGATATACAGTTTAAAACACATTCTGTATTCTGATACACAGTTTAAACACATTCTGTATTCTGATACACAGTTTAAATACATTCTGTATTCTGATACACAGTTTAAACACATTCTGTATTCTGATACACAGTTTAAAACACATTCTGTATTCTGACACACAGTTTAAACACATTCTGTATTCTGATACACAGTTTAAAACACATTCTGTATTCTGACACACAGTTTAAACACATTCTGTATTCTGATACACAGTTTAAACACATTCTGTATTCTGATACACAGTTTAAACACATTCTGTATTCTGATACACAGTTTAAACACATTCTGTATTCTGATACACAGTTTAAAACACATTCTGTATTCTGACACACAGTTTAACACATTCTGTATTCTGATACACAGTTTAAAACACATTCTGTATTCTGACACACAGTTTAAAACACATTCTGTATCCTGATACACAGTTTAAACACATACTGTATTCTGATACACTATGAAATGCGATGCTGGGTGTTTGTCCTACTCTAGCCCCAGGCTGTGAGTGAGGCCTACCTGAGGCTGGTAGCCCACTGTGGCCATGCAGCGGTGGTCTACGAAGGTAAAGAGGCCCTGGCAGTTGTGACGAGAGATGAACTCCACCGGAACGCTGATGCTGTTTATGTCTGTGTCGCTCGGGCAAGAGGTCACCTAGACAACAAGGGGAAAACAAGTGTCTGCAAGATGGTGGTTCCATGAGCCCATCCAAACATTGGACATTAAGTTGTCCCATCTTACCTGAAGTCTACCGATGGCGACTAGACAGTAGCGACTCCCCTGAATATTGTCTGCTTCTTCATCTGTTAGATTCACCCCTGAAATGCGCGCATGCAAACACACACACATACGACTCAGTATGCAGCAGTAGTGTATACATTGGATATATGCCGGTACAGGGACAAAGTGGAGTCCCAATTCAACGGCTCAGACACCAGACGTATGTGGCAGGGTCTACAGGAAACCACGGACTACAAAAAGAAAACCAGCCACGTCACGGACACCGACATCTTGCTTCCAGACAAACTAAACACCTTCTTTGCCCGCTTTGAAGATAATACCGTGCCACCGTCGCGGCCGACGTGAGTAAAACTTTTAAACGTGTTAACTCTTGAAAGGCTGCTGACCCAGACGGCATCCCTAGCCGCGTCCTCAGAGCATGTGCAGACCAGCTAGCTGGTGTGTTTACGGACCTATTCAATCGCTCCCTATCCCAGTCCCGCTTCAAGATGGCCACCATTGTTCCTGTACCCAAGAAGGCAAAGAACTGAACTAAATGACTACCGCCCCGTAGCACTCACTTCTGTCATCATGAAGTGCTTTGAGAGACTAGTCAAGGATCATATCACCTCCAACTTACCGGCCACCCTAGACCCACTTCAGTTTGCATACCGCCCCAACAGGTCCACAGACGATGCAATCGCCATCACACTGCACACTGCCCCAAGAGGAATACCTTTGTAAGAATGCTGTTCATTGACTACAGCTCAGCATTCAACACCATAGTACCCTCTAAGCTCACACTTCGCTGACCCTCAACACTGGGGCCCCACAAGGGTGCGTGCTCATCCCCCTGCTGTACTCCCTCTTCACCCACGACTGCGTGGCCATGCACACCTCCAACTCAATCATTGAGTTTGCAGATGACACAACAGTAGTGGGCTTGATTACCAACAACGACGAGACGGCCTACAGGGAGGAGGTGAGGAAAATAACCTCACACTCAACGTCAACAAAACAAAAGGAGGTGATCGTGGACTTCAGGAAACAGCAGAGGGAGCACAACCCTATCCACATCGAAGGGACAGTAGTGGAGAAGGTGGAAAGTTTTAAGTTCCTCGGCGTACACATCACAGACAAACTGAAATGGTCCACCCACACAGACAGCGTGGTGAAGAAGGCGCAGCAGCGCCTCTTCAACCTCAGGAGGCTGAAGAAACTTGGCTTGTCACCCAAAACCCTGAAACACTTTTACAGATGCACAATCGAGAGCATCCTGTCGGGCTGTATCAAAGCCTTGTACGGCAACTGCACCGCCCTCAACCGTAAGGCTCTCCAGAGAGTGGTGCGGTCTGCACAACGCATCACCGGGGGCAAACTACCTGCCCTCCATGACACCTACAGCACCCGATGTCACAGGAATGCCAAAAAGATCATCAAGGACAACAACCACCCGAGCAACTGCCTGTTCACACCGCTATCATCCAGAAGGCGAGGTCAGTACAGGTGCATCAAAGCTGGGACCAAGAGACAGAAAAACATCTTCTGTCTCAAGGCCATCAGACTGCTAATCAGCCATCACTAACTCAGAGAGGCTGCTGCCTACATTGAGACCCAATCACTGGACACTTTAATAAATGGATCACATGTCACTTTAAACAATGCCACTTTAAATAATGTCACTTCAATAATGTTTACATATCTTACATTACTCATTTCATATGTATATACTGTATTTTATACCATCTATTGCACCTTGCCTATACCGCTCGGACATCGCTCATCCATATAATTACATGTACATATTCTCATTCACCCCTTTAGATTTGTGTTTATTAGGTAGTTGTTGGGGAATTGTTAGATTACTTGTTAGATTTTACTGCACTGTCGGAACTAGAAGCACAAGCATTTCGCTACACTCGCATTAACATCTGCTAACCATGTGTATGTGACCAATAAAATTTGATATGAGAGCTAAGCCATAGGTTAGTTAGTTAGTTACCTGTGGGGGGCCAGGACTTGATGTATCCAGTGCAGTGGACCACCACATACTGAGGCTCCCCATCCTTGGGTGGGCCCAGACCATTCCTACAGGGGAGAACACTACCAGTCAAGGCATAGTTCACTATACATTGCATTCGGGAAAGTATTCAGACATCTTGACTTTTTCCACATTTTGTTAAGTTAAAGCCTTTTTCCTCATCAATCTACACACAATACCCCACAATGACAAAGCAAAAACAGGTTTTCAGAAATGTTTGCAAATTTATAAAAAAAAACTGAAACATCACATTTACATAAGTATTCAGACCCTTTACTCAGTTGTTGAAGCACCTTTGGCAGCAATTAGAGCCCAGAGTCTTCTTGGGTATGACGCTACAAGCTTGGCACACCTGTATGAGGGGAGTTTCTCCCATTCTTCTCTGCAGATCCTCTCAAACTCTGTCAGGTTGGATGGGGAGCGTCGCTGACCAGCTCTTTTCATGTTTCTCCAGAGATGTTCGATCGGGTTCAAGTCCGGGCTTTGGCTGGGCCACTCAAGAACATTCAGAAACTTGTCCTGAAGCTACTCCTGCGTTGTCTTGGCTGTGTACTTAGGGTGGTTGTCCTGTTGGAAGGTGAACCTTTGCCGCAGTCTGAGCGCTCTGGAGCAGGTTTTCATCAAGGATCTCTCTGTACTTTGCTCCGTTCATCTTTGCCTCGATCCTGACTAGTCTCGTAGTCCCTGCCGTTGAAAAACATCCCCACAGTATGTTGCCACCACCATGCTTCATCGTAGGGATGGTGCCAGGTTTCCTCCAGACGTGACGCTTGGCATTCAGGCCAAAGAGTTCAATCTTGGTTTCATCAGACCAGACAATTTTGTTTCTCATGGTGTGAGAGTCATTTAGGTGCCTTTTGGCAAACTCCAAGCAGGCTGTCATGAGCCTTATACTGAGGAGTTGCTTCCGTCTAGCCATTCTAGCATAAAGGACTGATTGGTGGAGTTCTGCAGAGATGGTTGTTCTGGAAGGTTCTCCCATCTCCACAGAGGAACTCTATCAGAGTGACCATCGGGTTCTTGGTCACCTCCCTGACCAAGGCCCTTCTCCCCCGATTGCTCAATTTGTCTGGGCAGCCAGCTCTAGGAAGAGTCTTGGTGGTTCCAAACTTCTTCCATTCAAGAATGATGGAGGCCACTGTGCTCTTGTGGAACTTCAATGCTGCAGAAATATTTTGGTACCTTTCCCCAGATCTGTCTCTGGTACCACGACACAATCCTGTCTCTGAGCTCTATAGACAATTCCTTCGACCTCATGGCTTGGTTTTTGCTCTGACATGCACTGTCAACTGTGGGACCTTTTATAGACAGGTGTGTGCATTTCCAAATCATGTCCAATCAATTGAATTTACCACAGATGGACTCCAATGAAGTTGTAGAAACATCTCAAGGATGATCAATGGAAACAGGATGAACCTGAGCTCAATTTCGAGTCTCATAGCAAAGGGTCTGAATACTTGTTAATAAGGTATTTATGTTTTTTATTTTGAATAAATGTGCAAAAATTTATAAAAACCTGTTTTCGATTTGTCATTATGGTATTGTGTGTAGATTGATGAGGAATAATTTGTATTTAATACATTTTAAAACAAGGATGTAACATAACAAAATGTGGAAAAAGTCAAGGGGTCTGAATACTTCCGAATTGACTTTTTACAGTAAAATATATATGAATTATCTCACCTGTTCCTGCTCCGCAGGAAATTCAATCTGTTCATAGACATGGGCTCCACTGGACACGAACCACATCTACAAACACACACATTTCAGAATACACACTCCCAACACAGATGCATACAGCCATATACACATGCAAGCTCATCACACACACCTCATCCTACATATGAAGGATCGTCTGGCTCCCATACACATCCTGACGGAGGACTGCTGTCCCTCCTTCTTAACTGTTCCTGTCTTCAGGTCTAACATCCTCCCTGAGAAAGAGAAGGTTCATTACCCACAGTCATTAGTGTTGTGTGTCTCTCCTACCTGTATTATAACTCTCTGCAGTACAGAGCTGCTCCTGTAGTTCATCTGTACCACCTGTGTGTACCTGTATTGTTATTCTCTGCAGTAGAGAGCTGCTCTCGTAGTTTGTCTCCGTCGTCCGGGTGGAGCTGGTCGTAGAGTGAAGAGCCTAGCCAGTCGGACTGTGATTGGTTAAGAACAGGGGTCAGGGAGTCTGACACGTAGACAACCCGCCCACTCTCACACGACACCACAAACAGGAAGCCATCAGCAGCTTCCAGGATCAGGTGCTTCAGCTCCTACAAAGAGAGGGATGGGGGAGAGAGGGAGGAAAGGAGAGGTAGAGGAGAGAGAGAACGATGGAGGGAGAGATGACATGGAAGATACACTCAGTTATTATTGTGCAACAAACACATGATAACATTTTCCCTTTTTCATCCCTCAGCCCCCTCTCCTCCCTTTCCTTCCTCCCTCTCTTTCTCTAACCTGGTCGGTGAGGAAGGATGGTTTGTATGTCCCGTCTGCTGCAGTGTTGCCGCTCCCTCTCAGAGACTTCATGTGGGACACGGCCATGCGCAGGATGGTCAGCTTATCTGGTTTCCGTGCCAACGCGCTGCAGGTGGGAACCATGTCCGACAGCTCTGTGATGTAAGCAGTCATCTTGTTCCTCCGCCGCCGCTCAATCTCACTGTGGTTCTCCCTGGAGCGAGGGAATGAGTGAGGAGAGGAAGAGAGGAGAGTAGGAAGGACAGAGATGGGGGTAGAGATGGGGAGAGCAGGGGGAGGAGCGACAGACATGGAGTAGGAGGAGGGACAGGGATGGGGTAGAGATGGGGAGAAATAGGAAGGGCAGAGAGGAAGAGGTAGAGGAGGGACGGGGGGAGGAGAGAAAGAGGGAGGGATATAAATGGGAAGAGGTGGGCAGGTAGGTGGACAACATGGAGTAGAGTTTAGTGTTGGTGTAACCAAATGATATTTGCAGATTAGGATGAGGTAGGTGGAACAAGCATGGATTGATAAATATACTGCTCAAAAAAATAAAGGGAACACTTAAACAACACATCCTAGATCTGAATGAAAGAAAGTCTTATTAAATACTAATTTCTTTACATAGTTGAATGTGCTGACAACAAAATCACACAAAAATAATCAATGGAAATCCAATTTATCAACCCATGGAGGTCTGGATTTGGAGTCACACTCAAAATTAAAGTGGAAAACCACACTACAGGCTGATTCAACTTTGATGTAATGTCCTTAAAACAAGTCAAAATAAGGCTCAGTAGTGTGTGTGGCCTCCACGTGCCTGTATGACCTCCCTACAACGTCTGGGCATGCCCCTGATGAGGTGCGGATGGTCTCCTGAGGGATCTCCTCCCAGACCTGGACTAAAGCATCCGCCAACTCCTGGACAGTCTGTGGTGCAACATGCCGTTGGTGGATGGAGCGAGACAGGATGTCCCAGATGTGCTCAATTGGATTCAGGTCTGGGGAACGGGCGGGCCAGTCCATAGCATCAATGCCATCCTCTTGCAGGAACTGCTGACACACTCCAGCCACATGAGGTCTAGCATTGTCTTGCATTAGGAGGAACCCAGGGCCAACCGCACCAGCATATGGTCTCACAAGGGGTCTGAGGATCTCATCTCGGTACCTAATGGCAGTCAGGCTACCTCTGGCGAGCACATGGAGGGCTGTGCGGCCCCCCAAAGAAATGCCACCCCACACCATGACTGACCCACCGCCAAACTGGTCATGCTGGAGGATGTTGCAGGCAGCAGAACGTTCTCCACGGCGTCTCCAGACTCTGTCACGTCTGTCAAGTGCTCAGTGTGAACCTGCTTTCATCTGTGAAGAGCACAGGGCGCCAGTGGCGAATTTGCCAATCTTGGTGTTCTCTGGCAAATGCCAAACGTCCTGCACGGTGTTGGGCTGTAAGCACAACCCCCACCTGTGGACGTCGGGCCCTCATACCACCCTCATGGAGTCTGTTTCTGACCGTTTGAGCAGACACATGCACATTTGTGGCCTGCTGGAGGTCATTTTGCAGGGCTCTGGCAGTGCTTCTCCTGCTCCTCCTTGCACAAAGGCGGAGGTAGCGGTCCTGCTGCTGGGTTGTTGCCCTCCTACGGCCTCCTCCACGTCTCCTGATGTACTGGCCTGTCTCCTGGTAGCACCTCCATGCTCTGGACACTACGCTGACAGACACAGCAAACCTTCTTGCCACAGCTCGCATTGATGTGCCATCCTGGATGAGCTGCACTACCTGAGCCACTTGTGTGGGTTGTAGACTCCGTCTCATGCTACCACTAGAGTGAAAGCACCGCCAGCATTCAAAAGTGACCAAAACATCAGCCAGGAAGCATAGGAACTGAGAAGTGGTCTGTGGTCCCCACTTGCAGAACCACTCCTTTATTGGGGGTGTCTTGCTAATTGCCTATAATTTCCACCTGTTGTCTATTCCATTTGCACAACAGCATGTGAAATTTATTGTCAATCAGTGTTGCTTCCTAAGTGGACAGTTTGATTTCACAGAAGTGTGATTGACTTGGAGTTACATTGTGTTGTTTAAGTGTTCCCTTTATTTTTTTGAGCAGTGTATAACAAGGAGTGAATGATCCATCAATACGATAGATAAATGTAGAGATCGAGATAGAGAGAACCTGGTCTTTCAAAGCGAGACGGAGTGATAGAGGAGAGGAAGTGCTGAAAGAAAAAGACTTCAGAGATCCTGAGAGAGAGAAGCAGAGAGGGAAGGAGGGAGAGAAAGGGGTTGTGCTCAGAAGAAAGGGATTGATAGGAGTGAACAGGTGTCCCTGAGCTCAGAGGTTAGTAGTAGTGACAAGAATCACAGTGGTGTGATAGGGAATCTGGTGTCTCGGGATGTGTGCATGCAGAATATCTGTATTATACACACGCACAAACACACACCAACAACCTCCTTATTCTACCTGGCAAATCGCTCTTTGTCTCCTCCTCCTCCGTCGTCATCACACCTGGTCAAAGACAGAAGAAGATCTGTCATCAAAACAACCAACACAATACAGTCAGATCAGATAAAGAGAGGGAGAGAGATGAGAGAGAGAGCAAGAAAGAGCGAGAGACAGGTGTCAGTCCGACCTGAAGAGCTTGCTTCCATCATCATCATCATCATCATCATCGAAGTCTGGCCTGTGAGGAAGTAGACAGAATCCATGTTTGCAAAGTTAACACACAAGAATGGAGCAACAACTTATCGGTGTGATTCTGATTCTGCACCTATGGACAACTTCTACCCTGCGCTGTCATAGCTATAGACCGTCTGTTAAAGTTATGTGACATAGTGATTGACTGATTCATTGGCATTGTATACTATACTCACGCAGCTCGCCTCTTATTGGACCCTTTTGGCACAACAGCACTGCTACTTGCCTGGGCCCCACCGGCTCCCAAACCCAGAGAGTCATCTGGTATGTCTGCCACACACACACACACACACACACACACACAGAGAGAGAGAGACACAGACACAGATAAATTATGCAACGTAACGTTACACGATGCTACAAGTGTATCCACTTCAGTAACACAACTGTTTGTTTAATTTATTTAGCCATAAACATATCTACCAGGACATATGTTGTTCCAGACAGCCATGTAGTAACACACCTGAGTCAACTAACGTTAATCAACCAATTGTAAGAATTGATTAGACGAATAAAATGAAGGTGTGTGAATGCTGGATTGAACCATGCAGCTCTCCAAGCCAGAGCGTGTGACCACTGCAGTTGTGAGTATAGCGAGCGAGCTATTGACTCTCTGGTAATGAAACTGGCTATGCGTTAACTTACCAAGCCACAAAGCTAGCTAGCTAACAAATACTGTAGCTACAACTAACTAGCTAGCTATGCTAAGCCAAGCAGAACAAGCTAACTGTTAGCTGGCCAGAAAAGCTAATCGTTCGTTCAAAATAACACTTGTTTTGATGAAATATCGACACAAACTAGCTAGCTAGTTAACTAGCTAACTTATCTGAGCATAACCTACGCAAGTCTGTCACCTAGCAAGCTAGCTAAAAATGATAACTAGCTAACACGGCGAGTTGGCAACATTAACCTCAGGTCATGCCAGCTAAATTAAAGGCAAGCTATTTGCCAAGGTTGGTAGCTAACTAGGATTTTGCAAGAAAGACAAACGTCAATAGCTAGCTAAGTAGCTAGCTAGTTAAATTATTCAAGTCAAATGTCAAAGTCAAATACCCAGTTAGCTTGCTTTCGCTTGCCAGTTAGCTTAGCCCCAGCTGAGCTATCTAGCTCCCTAATGCTGTCATCAGACGCAATCGGGAGAAAATGACAGATTCGGTCAAAGGGCCATGGATCGCCAATTTTTCATCGGCATTATCACCTGTAACATTTGAACTTATTCCCACAAGTTTAAACTTTACTGTACCTGGGTTAGAAGAGTCCATGTCCGGGTTGAATAACATAAACAAACCAAGTTACAGTAAACTGCGGAAATTTCCTCAGTCCACAATCCTATTTCCTCTCAGATTGACCGATTTTATGGACAACTATATCAGCAAATAAAGAGGCGATGTCATGACTCGTGTTTCTTCATCATCAGCCAGTGGGGGGAAATTACAAAATAAGAACGAAATGATCTATTTCCCTGTCCCTTTTCCTGTTTCCCCCGTTTAAAAACCATCTAGATCCAAGATGGCGTTCACGGCTAACAGCAATAACTGTATAGGCGCCCAAGTCTACTCTAGCTATGTAACACTTTTCTTCATCACTAGCGGGATACAAGTGACATCCAATGTTTGACCACTTACACAGAATCACAGGCCAGAACCATCTGTATAATATTTTATTTGAGTCAAAGCAAGATCTTAACCTTTAAGATTATGTGAGTGATATGTTATACTCACATTATAATGTAATTGTGTATTATAATGTAATAAACCTACTACTCCTATTTCAGAAACGTATTGTATGTGTGTACACTAAAATAAGTGCACAATATACAATCCCTGTGTTTATAGGTTATAGGCCTCAGTAACTAAACCAAGACATAGGAAACCTATAGATACTCTCCTGTTATCCATCAGTGAGGAGAACTTCATAATTTGAGTGTAAAACAAACATTGGAGTAGACAGGTTTGGCATAGTGATTCATGATCGTTGTTTTTATTATTAATGATAATACTTAAGCGTCATAATAAAGACACAAAAATAACACTGTAATTACGTGACTGTTGTTTTTCCAAAGCGGCGGGGGAAGAGAGGAAGATTGGTCAAGGTTAGTACAAATGAACGAGGGTTGGAATGGGGATGTGAAAGGCTGTGAGGGGAGGATCTCAGAATGAGGGAGGAGATGGATGAGTAGAAGGAGTGGGGGACATATGGAACAATAAGAAGGAAAAGAAAGAGGGAGAAAGGATGAATGAGGATGAGAGGAGCTGAAGAAGGTAGAAAGGTGAGAGGGTAGGCTATCCCATACATTACAGATAAGGCACTTAACATACAACAACAATTGAAAATATATAATGATAAAAATACAACACTTCCATGTATCATACTTTTGCTTACTGAGCAATTGAATTGCTCAAATCCAAACTCAAGAAAAATCCTAACTTTTCTGAAACAATGATGTCAAAAATGAAACATGACTGTAAACCTGTTTCTCATAGGAATCATACCTCAAATCACTCTAGAATAACAGCAAAACACATACCACACACACACACACGGGATAATCTAATCCGGGGCAGTATGGCCTAAAAAATCTGCCCTAAATAAATCCTAAATTACAATGGCCCTTTCCAGTCTCCTGAGAAGAAATGTCCTGTTCTGACCAACCAACCCAGGCCCCCGATGAATATCCATCATGATGCATGATATCATCAGTGTGGGTCAGGATTCTACTGGATCATTGTGCCCAGAAACAGATTGGACTGGACCAAACCAGACTGGCGTTCAACTCTGCAAACATTTGCAGAAAACCTTCGTCCTTACAAGGTCATTGTTGGAAGAAAGAGTACACAATCAAGTGTTTTCAATAGAATAGAACAGTTCGCTCCTGTTGTCGAACATTCTTGATGAATTGGATTGTTGGTGGGCGCTCAAGAGTTGGGAGCTTCATTAACGTTAGAGGAGTTGAATGCATCTCTAGTCGATGACATGCGTCATACCACACTGGAATGAAACCACAACTGGTCTTAACTGGTCTAGACTGGAAAACAGTTAAAATATTGCTTTAAAAAAAATCTGAATTATTGACATTCTATTTGGGATCCTGACTGGCTGGACTGTTGTTGTTTTTTGCCTTTACATTTACAATGGCAATTTTTGTTTTTGCAAAAACTATTGAAATATACTGAAAATAAAGTTCTGCCTGTGTGAACTTGGTAAGATGTCAATGACACTCAGAAGATATGCTGAATTATTCACGCACGTACAGAGTGAAAACATGATAAAACTGTTTGATAAAAAGTATTTTCCTCTCCAATGTCAAAGGAGAGTGTCTACAGAGAGAACGTTACCACTGGCACATAAACATGACATCAGCAGAGGAAGGAGAGCATCATTCAGAATCAGCAGAATCTCAATATACCCAAAAAACTATTTAACACTTCGTTTGAAGGACTGCTTATAAGCTGCTTATAAACATGATTACATCGTTTATTATCCAGTTAAACATTATTACAGTTTATGAACCAGTTATTCACATTATTACATTGTTTACTAACCATTCAATAAAGCAGTTTATAAACAGGCCCTCAAATCAAGGTCCATACAGTGCAGTATTTAAACCCATGCTACCAGTGAGGGAGACAACCAGACTCCCTCACTATCTTACTGCATGGCTTCTACAAGCTTAGAGGTGTCCCAAACAACATCAAACAACGCCCATTCAGATGCACTACAGGAGCTGAGCAGAAAAAAACATAATTGCATAGAATCATAAAAACCAGGGCCGGCGAATCTGTAAGTCAGCCCCAAATCAACATTCACACAAGGACACATTCACATGATTGTGTATTTGTGTGTCAGGTTAAATCTTGTTGTGTCTCTTTTCTAAAGTCTGTCTTTCATGGCAATTGGAGTATTGGACATAAAGGCACATGGACAAAACATGTTTAAAGCAACAACAAGGTAAGTGAAAAATAAAAGAATAAGGTAAAAGCACCATAGTCTGGCTGTAAGGCACATGAGTACAGTAAGAAGAGCCATAGTAGAAGCTGCATCACACTTTCTCCCCTTCTCTTCTTCCCTTCATTCTCATCATTCTGTCCTCTCTTCCTTTCACATCCTTTTGAACACTCTTTTAGAGGGACTGAAATCACACTGACGTTCCCAGTGCTATTCCTTAACTTGTGTGTGTGGGGGGGGGGGGGGTATTCTCATGAAACCAGTTTTAAAATGTCTGGAACAAATTGAGTTACAAAACTATGATGCATCTGCAAAAATCAACTATCATTCTGAGGACTAAGATGTCTAGTTTTAGACATTCTGAGGACTAAGATGTCTAGTTTTAGACATCCTGAGGACTAAGATGTCTAGTTTTTGGGGAAAGTGTCTTGAATTATAAAAAAACAAAAAACATTTTCATTACTGAAATGCATCCTGATTAAATTCATGGTAATGTTATAAAAATACATCTTTAGAAAAACCTAACTTATTTAAATAAAACAAAATACGTTGCTGTAGTTTGTCCATAAATTATAAAAATGGTATACTACTTGAAGTTTACATTAAACTATAATATTTATTACATACAAGCAGTGTCTGTGGATATGTCTCATTACCATTTTTTTCAAGTACCTATAAAACTCCAGATTTTAAATAAACATTTCTTTACCCATGATGCATCATCTAGAGTAGTCCTTAGAAAAAAAGCTAAAGAGCTCAAATTGGGAAAAAGTCTGATTTTAATGTTATAATAATTGTCATTTAAAAATATTTGTATTTTCAGTGTTATGTTTAACTCAGGCATTTTCATTAGGGGAGCAATGTTAAAAAATATTATATATATTGATTTATAACTTTTTTGGACTTCGAAAACAAATGAGAATTTGGTGAAAATGTTGGTAGAATGCATAATATCTGATAAAAAAAACTAATAATAATTATGAAATGGATACGTATAGATCCTAATCTCAGTAATTTAAGAGGACATTTCGTGAAAAATGACAAAATGTTTTTTTTTTTTTTTTTTTTTTTTTTTACAGTTTCGTGAGATTTACCCGTGTGTGTGTGTGTGTGTGTGTTATTAATGGACTATAATAACAGGTCCATGCCAATTAATGTAGTATATCCAAAATTGTGTGTGTGACTGAGTGTTTATACTGTAGTACAGTGTATCTAACCACAGGTACAGGTCTACCTGTAGTTCTCAGGCTTTAGGAATGCCTTTCCTTCTCCTTCATCCATTTTCCCTACCACTCTCTCCCTTTCCTCTTCCCTCCATCTCTCCCACTCTGCTGAGTGAGGGATGTGAATTCTTCACACTCTTACTTCCTGGCACACGTTTTCATTACTCCGTCTTGCGGTGGTTGTGGTGAGCGGCGTGACCATTCTGCACCGCGCCTTTCTTCTCCACCCCTTCCTCTTCCTCCCCTGACTCGTCTGTCTCTTCTTTATCGCTCCTCTCGTCCTCCACCTTTTCCTGAAGCGAAAGGAGGGAAAGAAAGAGAGGTGTGTTTAGAAACATGTCATCCGTCCAGAGACATTACTTTTCCTTTCCGCAAACAACCCAAACCAGACTGCTGCTCTTTATCAGCTGGGCTTTCCAACACATATCAACGTGTGATTTCTGAATAAACTTTCTCTCTCCTCCACCCACCCCTCCTCTCCCAGTGTCTCTCCTCCACCCACCCTCCTCTCCCAGTCTCTCTCCTCCACCCACCCCTCCTCTCCCAGTCTCTCTCCTCCACCCACCCCTCCTCTCCCAGTCTCTCTTCTCCACCCACCCCTCCTCTCCCAGTCTCTCTCCTCCACCCACCCCTCCCAGTCTCTCTCCTCCACCCACCCCTCCCAGTCTCTCTCCTCCACCCACCCCTCCTCTCCCAGTCTCTCTCCTCCACCCACCCTCCTCTCCCAGTCTCTCTCCTCCACCCATCCCTCCCAGTCTCTCTCCTCCACCCACCCCTCCTCTCCCAGTCTCTCTCCTCCACCCACCCCTCCTCTCCCAGTCTCTCTCCTCCACCCACCCCTCCTCTCCCAGTCTCTCTATGTCTCTACATCTGTTTCCCACATATTAATTTCTCTCTCACATACAAGAAAAACAATAAAGATAGACTGGGTTGTGTGTTCAGTGTTGTCAGGATGCGTGTGCAGTACTGTAATGGCTGTGTGTCTAGTGTTGTCAGGATGTGTGTTCAGTGCTGCCAGGTTGTGTGTGTAGTGTTGTCTAGATGTGTGTGTAGTGTTGTCAGGATGTGTGTTCAGTGTTGTCAGGATGTGTGTTCAGTGTTGTCAGGATGTGTGTTCAGTGTTGTCAGGATGTGTGTGTGTAGTGTTGTCAGGATGTGTGTGTGTGTAGTGTTGTCAGGGTGTGTGTAGTGTTGTCAGGATGTGTGTGTGTAGTGTTGTCAGGGTGTGTGTGTGTGTGTGTAGTGTTATTAGGGTGTATGTGTGTAGTGTTGTCAGAGGGTGTGCAGTGTTGTCAGGTTGTGTGTGCAGTGTTGTGTACATACATCGCTGCTCAGGAAGCGGACGGCCATACGCAGAATGAGGATGGCCCAGAAGATATGGAGACACTGCAGCACCATCATAAGGAAATTCAGGAAGTAGTATCCAAAGAACGGAGAGTACATAGTCATTGGATAAATGTACGTAGAATAAATGATGCTGAGAGAGAGAGGGGGGGGGGGGGGGGGGGGGGGGGGGGGCAAGAAGAGCGAATAACATCAGTAACAACCAATAGACAATTAACAGACATTTATGATGCTAATCAGAATGTGTTGTTAACTGACTTGCCTAGTTAAATAAAGGTTACATAAATAAAACAATCAGAATGGGTGTGAGAGAGACAGAACATTGGTGTGTGGTGGGAGTGTTCAGGTGTCATCTCACTAGAAGGGGAAGATATAGAGTCTAGTGAAGATGAAGACGGCAGCGAAGAGGAAGAAGACGTAGTTACTGGTGTTTCTCCATCCAGCATAGATGAAAATCTTAGCGGACTATCAGAGAGAGAGAGAAAGGTTGTTGTTGTTGTTAGAAAATTATTGTAATGGCATATTTCTTCCACCAGGTGACAGTACTAAATCTCTCCATATCTCCACTTCTCCAATATCAGTAGTACTTTGTCCACTTCCTGGTTTATCAAATAAAATGGGATTTCCTTGTGGGTGATTCCCCTGTGGGCCCCACTTACAAACTACATGTGCTAACTGTAAGTTGTTTTGGATAACAGCAACTACTAAATCACCATAGTATTATTGTGTTTATTATCGTATCATGGCAGTGATATTATTATCATGTTATGCTGGCGACCCAGCTCTCCTGTAATTGGTTGTACCTCCAGTAAATAGTCGGAGGAGTCGTGCAGCAGCATGATGAGCGTGCCCGCTCTGATGTAGTTGACACACCAGGAGAAACTGATGAGGAAGATGGTGGCCATATGGTGAACCATCTGCTCCTTAAAGTCCTACAGAGAGGAAGGGAGGGAGAGAAGGAGGGAAAGAGAGACATGCAGGGAGGGAGAGAGAAGGTTAGAGTTTGTGTTTTGTTACCTTGATAACATTCTGATCCTTCGCACGCACGCACGCACGCACGCACGCACGCACGCACGCACGCACCACCACACCACCACACACACACACACACACACACACACACACACACACACACACACACACACACACACACACACACACACACACACACACACACACACACACACACACACACACACACACACACACACTATAGTAAATCATGCCAGAGGACCATCAGGTGACTTTAGCAGGTACACACTGTCTGTACTGACCTGACCCTAGTGGAGTAGAGTCCACTGACAAACTCCCCTTTAACCTCCGGCTCCACACACACAAACACGTCATATCAGTCTAATGTCCACCTCCTGAAGTTGCCCCCTGGCCCTATACACACTGACATCAGTGTCATGACAGTAACCCCTGGTCGTCAGCACAGGGGCAACACCATGGCGACAGCAGGAGAGGGATCGGAAAGACTTGCTTACTGCTTTCAATGAATCACTTGTAGCTAACAGAGTGTGCAGGCTTGGTTAACCACTATCCCTGATCTTGTAAACTGCACTCCCCCATGTATGGAAGAATCTTCAGGTGATCTGCGTGCTGTAATTGATTGACTCTTAAAGTGAATAGGACTGTAAGTAAAGGGATTCTGTACCACCATTTTTAGTGCTTCATTTGTATACTGTATACTTGATTGTTACAAGCATAGTGTGTTTCGTAGAGCAGGCATGTTGCACACTTACTTTCCGTTTGACGTCTGACGCCACACTGAAGACTAGAGAGACGTAGAAACCCAGCTCTATCATATAGTACCAATACTGAGACGGCAGGAGAGTCTGGGGGAGAGATGAGAGATTGAGGGATGGAGAGAGAAATAGATGAGGGATGGAGAGAAATTGATGAGAGATGGAGGGATGGAGGGAAATAGATGAGAGATGGAGGGATGGAGAGAAATTGATGAGAGATGGAGGCATGGAGAGAGAAATAGATGAGGGATGGAGGGAAATTGATGAGGGATGGAGGGAAATTGATGAGGGAGGGATAGAGAGAAATTGATGAGAGATGAAGGGATAGGGAGAGAGATGGGATGGGGAGATTATAGGGGAGAGAGAGAGAGAGAGAGGATAGAAAGAGCAAGATAATATCAATAACATACATTGATACTTCCATAATATGCTTTCTGAACACAGTCAAACACTGGACATAACATGATAGGATTGATTATGATTTATGCCTTCCAATTACTTTCCTATGTTACAATGTATTAGTTACCACTCATCAATAACCAGAGGGACATACCAGAATAGGGAAGCCCTGCCACATCTCCTTAAAGTCATACAGCCAGGGTTTCTGAGAGAGGGAGAGAGAGTCATACATAAATCGGACAGTTCTAATTTCAGTCACAGAGAAATACAGCAATGAAACAGAAGAAGTGATAAATCATTTTCACACCCTCTTTCCCTCTATATATTAATGTGGCTTTTTAATTCTCTTCCAGTGTCATTCATAAGTTATTTTATTAATCATGTTATGAAAACATCAAATTGTATAACATTTGTTTTGGATCCTCAGTTGTCCCTGATATAACCAGCACTGTTGTTGACAAGGCTTCTATTCTATCTTAGTATCCTGTAACACATTAATGCTGTCAGTGAACAAGCTCTGTTTCTCCTATCAATGGTTTAACTAGGATCTAAAGTTTAAACTATGAGTTATGACAGAGGTCAGTTTAAACGATGAGTTATGACAGAAGTCAGTTTAAACGATGAGTTATGACAGGGTGCAGGGAGATTAGCTTGGAGACAGGCGAGAGTTTTAAAGGTCAAAGGTGAAACAGCAGTACTCACGTCAATGAGGGCAGCCAGGCCAGCAATGAAAGCAAGAAGGTAAAAGGTGAATCTCCAACTGCAAGAGAACACACAAAATCATTGGACAACACACACACAGACTTTATACTATAGTGCATTCAGAAAGTATTCAGACCCCTTGACTTTATCCACATTTTGTTACGCTACAGCCTTATTCTAAAATTGATTAAATTGTTTTTTTCCCTCATCAATCTACACACAATACCCCATAATGACAAAGCAAAAACAGCTTTTTAGATTTGTTTGCAAATGTATTAAAAATACAAAACTTAAGTATCATATTTACATAAGTATTCCGACCCTTTACTCAGTACTTTGTTGAAGCACCTTTGGTAGCGATTATGGCCTCAAGTCTTCTTGGGTATTTTACATTTTTTGTTACATTTTAGTCATTTTAGCAGACGCTCTTATCCAGAGCGACTTTCAGTAGTGAATGCCTACATTTCATACATTTTTCATACATTATTTTTTTCCCCCCATACTGGTCCCCTGTGGGAATTGAACCCACAACCCTGACGTTGCAAACACCATGCGTCGCTGACCAGCTCTTTTCACGTTTCTCCAGAGATGTTCGATCGGGTTCAAGTCCAGGCTCTGGCTGGGCCACTCAAGGACATTCAGAGACTTGTCCCGAAGCCACTCCTGTGTTGTCTAGGCTGTGTACTTAGAGTCATTGTCCTTTTGGAAGATGACCCTTCACCCCAGGCTGAGGTCCTGAGTAGGTTTTCATCAAGGATCTCTCTGTACTTTGCTCCGTTCATCTTTCCCTCATCTCCAAGTCCCTGCTGCTGAAAAACATCCCCACAGCATGATGCTGCCACCACCATGCTTCACTGTAGGGATGGTGCCAGGTTTCCTCCAGACGTGACACTTGGCATTCAGGCCAAATAGTTCAATCTAGGTTTCATCAGAACAGATCATTTTTTACAAGCAGGGCTGTCATCTGACTTTTACTGAGGAGTGGCTTCCGTCTGGCCACTCTACCATAAAGTCCTGATTGGTGGAGTGCTGCAGAGATGGTTCCCCGGGCCGTGGATGTCATTTATGGCAGCCCCCCGCATCTCTCTGATTCAGAGGGGTTAGGTTAAATGCGGAAGACACATTTCAGTTGAATGCATTCAGTTGTACAACTGACTAGGTATCTCCCTTTCTGGAAGGTTCTCCCATAGAGTGACCATCGGGTTCTTGGTCACCTCCCTGACCAAGGCCCTTCTCCCCTGATTGCTCAGTTTGGCCGGGCGGCCAGCTCTAGGAAGAGTCTTGCTGGTTCCAAACTTAGTTAATTTAAGAATGATGGAGGCCACTGTGTTCTTGAGGACCTTCAATGCTGCAGACATTTTTTGATACCCTTCCCAGATCTGTGCCCCAACACAATCCTGTCTCGGAGCTCTATGGACAATTCCTTCGACCTCATGGCTTGGTTTTTGCTCTGACATGCACTGTCAACTGTGGGACCTTATCTAGACAGGTGTGTGCCTTTCCAAATTATGTCCAATCAATACATTTGACTAAATGTGGACTCTAATCAACTTGTAGAAACATCAAGGATGATCAATGGAAAAAGGATGAACCAGAGCTCAATTTCAAATCTCATAACAAATGGCCTGAATACTGTAAATAAAGTATTTCAGTTTTTTATTTTTAATACATTTGCACAAATTTCTAAAAACCTGTTTTCACTTTGTCATTATGGGGATTGTATGTAGATTGATGAGGGAAAAAATATATGTAATACATTTTAGAATAAGGCTGTAATGTAAAAAAAATTGTCAAAAGTGAAGGGGTCTGAATACTTTCTGAATGCACTGTATATGTACAGTAAAGAGAACATACACACATTCTGCTAAATGGTAGTGGAACAGTCCCTTGCAAACTTCCCAGCATACAATGGGAACAGTCATACAGTAGCCTCCCAGTTCAGTCCTGTCACACAGTACTGTACAACACAACAACCTGCTGACTACAGATAGAGACCTCCAGTACTGTACAACACAACACCCTGCTGACTACAGATAGAGACCCCCAGTACTGTACAACACAACAACCTGCTGACTACAGATAGAGACCTCCAGTACTGTACAACACAACAACCTGCTGACTACAGATAGAGACCTCCAGTACTGTACAACACAACAACCTGCTGACTACAGATAGAGACCTGCAGTACTGTACAACACAACAACCTGCTGACTACAGATAGAGACCTGCAGTACTGTACAACACAACAACCTGCTGACTACAGATAGAGACCTCCAGTACTGTACAACACAACAACCTGCTGACTACAGATAGAGACCTCCAGTACTGTACAACACAACAACCTGCTGACTACAGATAGAGACCTCCAGTACTGTACAACAACCTGCTGACTACAGATAGAGACCTCCAGTACTGTACAACACAACAACCTGCTGACTACAGATAGAGACCTCCAGTACTGTACAACACAACACCCTGCTGACTACAGATAGAGACCTCCAGTACTGTACAACACAACAACCTGCTGACTACAGATAGAGACTTCCAGTACTGTACAACACAACAACCTGCTGACTACAGATAGAGACCTCCAGTACTGTACAACACAACAACCTGCTGACTACAGATAGAGACCTCCAGTACTGTACAACAACCTGCTGACTACAGATAGAGACCTCCAGTACTGTACAACACAACAACCTGCTGACTACAGATAGAGACCTCCAGTACTGTACAACACAACAACCTGCTGACTACAGATAGAGACCTCCAGTACTGTACAACACAACAACCTGCTGACTACAGATAGAGACCTCCAGTACTGTACAACACAACAACCTGCTGACTACAGATAGAGACCTGCAGTACTGTACAACACCCTGCTGACTACAGATAGAGACCTCCAGTACTGTACAACACAACAACCTGCTGACTACAGATAGAGACCTCCAGTACTGTACAACACAACAACCTGCTGACTACAGATAGAGACCTCCAGTACTGTACAACACAACACCCTGCTGACTACAGATAGAGACCTCCAGTACTGTACAACACAACAACCTGCTGACTACAGATAGAGACCTCCAGTACTGTACAACACCCTGCTGACTACAGATAGAGACCTCCAGTACTGTACAACACAACAACCTGCTGACTACAGATAGAGACCTCCAGTACTGTACAACACAACAACCTGCTGACTACAGATAGAGACCTGCAGTACTGTACAACACAACAACCTGCTGACTACAGATAGAGACCTGCAGTACTGTACAACACAACAACCTGCTGACTACAGATAGAGACCTCCAGTACTGTACAACAAAACAACCTGCTGACTACAGATAGAGACCCCCAGTACTGTACAACACAACAACCTGCTGACTACAGATAGAGACCTCCAGTACTGTACAACACAACAACCTGCTGACTACAGATAGAGACCTGCAGTACTGTACAACACCCTGCTGACTACAGATAGAGACCTCCAGTACTGTACAACACAACAACCTGCTGACTACAGATAGAGACCTCCAGTACTGTACAACACAACAACCTGCTGACGACAGATAGAGACCTCCAGTACTGTACAACACAACAACCTGCTGACTACAGATAGAGACCTCCAGTACTGTACAACAACCTGCTGACTACAGATAGAGACCTCCAGTACTGTACAACACAACAACCTGCTGACTACAGATAGAGACCTCCAGTACTGTACAACAACCTGCTGACTACAGATAGAGACCTCCAGTACTGTACAACACAACAACCTGCTGACTACAGATAGAGACCCCCAGTACTGTACAACACAACAACCTGCTGACTACAGATAGAGACCTCCAGTACTGTACAACACAACACCCTGCTGACTACAGATAGAGACCTCCAGTACTGTACAACACAACAACCTGCTGACTACAGATAGAGACCTCCAGTACTGTACAACACAACAACCTGCTGACTACAGATAGAGACCTGCAGTACTGTACAACACAACAACCTGCTGACTACAGATAGAGACCTGCAGTACTGTACAACACAACAACCTGCTGACTACAGATAGAGACCTGCAGTACTGTACAACACAACAACCTGCTGACTACAGATAGAGACCTCCAGTACTGTACAACACAACACCCTGCTGACTACAGATAGAGACCTCCAGTACTGTACAACACAACAACCTGCTGACTACAGATAGAGACCTCCAGTACTGTACAACACAACAACCTGCTGACTACAGATAGAGACCTGCAGTACTGTACAACACAACAACCTGCTGACTACAGATAGAGACCTGCAGTACTGTACAACACAACACCCTGCTGACTACAGATAGAGACCTCCAGTACTGTACAACAACCTGCTGACTACAGATAGAGACCTCCAGTACTGTACAACACAACAACCTGCTGACTACAGATAGAGACCTCCAGTACTGTACAACACAACACCCTGCTGACTACAGATAGAGACCTCCAGTACTGTACAACAACCTGCTGACTACAGATAGAGACCTCCAGTACTGTACAACACAACAACCTGCTGACTACAGATAGAGACCTCCAGTACTGTTCAACACAACAACCTGCTGACTACAGATAGAGACCTCCAGTACTGTACAACACAACAACCTGCTGACTACAGATAGAGACCTCCAGTACTGTACAACACAACACCCTGCTGACTACAGATAGAGACCTCCAGTACTGTACAACACAACAACCTGCTGACTACAGATAGAGACCTCCAGTACTGTACAACACAACACCCTGCTGACTACAGATAGAGACCTCCAGTACTGTACAACACAACAACCTGCTGACTACAGATAGAGACCTCCAGTACTGTACAACAACCTGCTGACTACAGATAGAGACCTCCAGTACTGTACAACACAACACCCTGCTGACTACAGATAGAGACCTCCAGTACTGTACAACACAACAACCTGCTGACTACAGATAGAGACCTCCAGTACTGTACAACACAACAACCTGCTGACTACAGATAGAGACCTCCAGTACTGTACAACAACCTGCTGACTACAGATAGAGACCTCCAGTACTGTACAACACAACAACCTGCTGACTACAGATAGAGACCTCCAGTACTGTACAACACCCTGCTGACTACAGATAGAGACCTCCAGTACTGTACAACACAACAACCTGCTGACTACAGATAGAGACCTGCAGTACTGTACAACACCCTGCTGACTACAGATAGAGCCCTGCAGTACTGTACAACACCCTGCTGACTACAGATAGAGACCTCCAGTACTGTACAACAACCTGCTGACTACAGATAGAGACCTCCAGTACTGTACAACACCCTGCTGACTACAGATAGAGACCTCCAGTACTGTATAACACAACAACCTGCTGACTACAGATAGAGACCTCCAGTACTGTACAACAACCTGCTGACTACAGATAGAGACCTCCAGTACTGTACAACACAACACCCTGCTGACTACAGATAGAGACCTCCAGTACTGTACAACAAACAACCTGCTGACTACAGATAGAGACCTCCAGTACTGTACAACAACCTGCTGACTACAGATAGAGACCTCCAGTACTGTACAACAACCTGCTGACTACAGATAGAGACCTCCAGTACTGTACAACAACCTGCTGACTACAGATAGAGACCTCCAGTACTGTACAACACAACAACCTGCTGACTACAGATAGAGACCTCCAGTACTGTACAACACAACACCCTGCTGACTACAGATAGAGACCTCCAGTACTGTACAACACAACAACCTGCTGACTACAGATAGAGACCTCCAGTACTGTACAACAACCTGCTGACTACAGATAGAGACCTCCAGTACTGTACAACACAACAACCTGCTGACTACAGATAGAGACCTCCAGTACTGTACAACACAACAACCTGCTGACTACAGATAGAGACCTCCAGTACTGTACACACAACCCTGCTGACTACAGATAGAGACCTCCAGTACTGTACAACAACCTGCTGACTACAGATAGATACCTCCAGTACTGTACAACAACCTGCTGACTACAGATAGAGACCTCCAGTACTGTACAACACAACAACCTGCTGACTACAGATAGAGACCTCCAGTACTGTACAACACAACACCCTGCTGACTACAGATAGAGACCTCCAGTACTGTACAACACAACAACCTGCTGACTACAGATAGAGACCTCCAGTACTGTACAACAACCTGCTGACTACAGATAGATACCTCCAGTACTGTACAACAACCTGCTGACTACAGATAGAGACCTCCAGTACTGTACAACACAACAACCTGCTGACTACAGATAGAGACCTCCAGTACTGTACAACACAACACCCTGCTGACTACAGATAGAGACCTCCAGTACTGTACAACACAACAACCTGCTGACTACAGATAGAGACCTCCAGTACTGTACAACACAACACCCTGCTGTCTACAGATAGAGACCTCCAGTACTGTACAACACAACACCCTGCTGACTACAGATAGAGACCTCCAGTACTGTACAACACAACAACCTGCTGACTACAGATAGAGACCTCCAGTACTGTACAACACAACACCCTGCTGACTACAGATAGAGACCTCCAGTGCTGTACAACACAACAACCTGCTGACTACAGATAGAGACCTCCAGTACTGTACAACACAACAACCTGCTGACGACAGATAGAGACCTCCAGTACTGTACAACAACCTGCTGACTACAGATAGAGACCTCCAGTACTGTACAACAACCTGCTGACTACAGATAGATACCTCCAGTACTGTACAACAACCTGCTGACTACAGATAGAGACCTCCAGTACTGTACAACACAACAACCTGCTGACTACAGATAGAGACCTCCAGTACTGTACAACACAACACCCTGCTGACTACAGATAGAGACCTCCAGTACTGTACAACACAACAACCTGCTGACTACAGATAGAGACCTCCAGTACTGTACAACACAACACCCTGCTGTCTACAGATAGAGACCTCCAGTACTGTACAACACAACACCCTGCTGACTACAGATAGAGACCTCCAGTGCTGTACAACACAACAACCTGCTGACTACAGATAGAGACCTCCAGTGCTGTACAACACAACAACCTGCTGACTACAGATAGAGACCTCCAGTACTGTACAACACCCTGCTGACTACAGATAGAGACCTCCAGTACTGTACAACACAACAACCTGCTGACTACAGATAGAGACTTCCAGTACTGTACAACAACCTGCTGACTACAGATAGAGACCTCCAGTACTGTACAACAACCTGCTGACTACAGATAGAGACCTCCAGTACTGTACAACAACCTGCTGACTACAGATGGAGACCTCCAGTACTGTACAACACAACAACCTGCTGACTACAGATAGAGACCTCCAGTACTGTACAACACAACAACCTGCTGACTACAGATAGAGACCTCCAGTACTGTACAACACAACACCCTGCTGACTACAGATAGAGACCTCCAGTGCTGTACAACACAACAACCTGCTGACTACAGATAGAGACCTCCAGTACTGTACAACACAACAACCTGCTGACGACAGATAGAGACCTCCAGTACTGTACAACAACCTGCTGACTACAGATAGAGACCTCCAGTACTGTACAACAACCTGCTGACTACAGATAGATACCTCCAGTACTGTACAACAACCTGCTGACTACAGATAGAGACCTCCAGTACTGTACAACACAACAACCTGCTGACTACAGATAGAGACCTCCAGTACTGTACAACACAACACCCTGCTGACTACAGATAGAGACCTCCAGTACTGTACAACACAACAACCTGCTGACTACAGATAGAGACCTCCAGTACTGTACAACACAACACCCTGCTGTCTACAGATAGAGACCTCCAGTACTGTACAACACAACACCCTGCTGACTACAGATAGAGACCTCCAGTACTGTACAACACAACAACCTGCTGACTACAGATAGAGACCTCCAGTACTGTACAACACAACACCCTGCTGACTACAGATAGAGACCTCCAGTGCTGTACAACACAACAACCTGCTGACTACAGATAGAGACCTCCAGTGCTGTACAACACAACAACCTGCTGACTACAGATAGAGACCTCCAGTACTGTACAACACCCTGCTGACTACAGATAGAGACCTCCAGTACTGTACAACACAACAACCTGCTGACTACAGATAGAGACTTCCAGTACAACACAACAACCTGCTGACTACAGATAGAGACCTCCAGTACTGTACAACAACCTGCTGACTACAGATAGAGACCTCCAGTACTGTACAACAACCTGCTGACTACAGATGGAGACCTCCAGTACTGTACAACACAACAACCTGCTGACTACAGATAGAGACCTCCAGTACTGTACAACACAACAACCTGCTGACTACAGATAGAGACCTCCAGTACTGTACAACACAACAACCTGCTGACTACAGATAGAGACCCCCAGTACTGTACAACACAACAACCTGCTGACTACAGATAGAGACCTGCAGTACTGTACAACACCCTGCTGACTACAGATAGAGACCTCCAGTACTGTACAACACAACAACCTGCTGACTACAGATAGAGACCTCCAGTACTGTACAACAACCTGCTGACTACAGATAGAGACCTCCAGTACTGTACAACAACCTGCTGACTACAGATGGAGACCTCCAGTACTGTACAACACAACAACCTGCTGACTACAGATAGAGACCTCCAGTACTGTACAACACAACAACCTGCTGACTACAGATAGAGACCTCCAGTACTGTACAACACAACAACCTGCTGACTACAGATAGAGACCTCCAGTACTGTACAACAACCTGCTGACTACAGATAGAGACCTCCAGTACTGTACAACACAACAACCTGCTGACTACAGATAGAGACCTCCAGTACTGTACAACAACCTGCTGACTACAGATAGAGACCTCCAGTACTGTACAACACAACAACCTGCTGACTACAGATAGAGACCTCCAGTACTGTACAACACCCTGCTGACTACAGATAGACCTCCAGTACTGTACAACACAACAACCTGCTGACTACAGATAGAGACCTGCAGTACTGTACAACACAACACCCTGCTGACTACAGATAGAGACCTGCAGTACTGTACAACACCCTGCTGACTACAGATAGAGACCTCCAGTACTGTACAACACCCTGCTGACTACAGATAGAGACCTCCAGTACTGTACAACACCCTGCTGACTACAGATGGAGACCTCCAGTACTGTACAACACAACAACCTGCTGACTACAGATAGAGACCTCCAGTACTGTACAACACAACAACCTGCTGACTACAGATGGAGACCTCCAGTACTGTACAACACAACACCCTGCTGACTACAGATAGAGACCTCCAGTACTGTACAACACAACAACCTGCTGACTACAGATAGAGACCTCCAGTACTGTACAACACAACAACCTGCTGACTACAGATAGAGACCTCCAGTACTGTACAACACCCTGCTGACTACAGATAGAGACCTCCAGTACTGTACAACACCCTGCTGACTACAGATAGAGACCTCCAGTACTGTACAACACAACAACCTGCTGACTACAGATGGAGACCTCCAGTACTGTACAACACAACACCCTGCTGACTACAGATAGAGACCTCCAGTACTGTACAACACAACAACCTGCTGACTACAGATAGAGACCTCCAGTACTGTACAACAACCTGCTGACTACAGATAGAGACCTGCAGTACTGTACAACACAACAACCTGCTGACTACAGATAGAGACCTGCAGTACTGTACAACACAACAACCTGCTGACTACAGATAGAGACCTCCAGTACTGTACAACACAACAACCTGCTGACTACAGATAGAGACCTCCAGTACTGTACAACACAACAACCTGCTGACTACAGATAGAGACCTCCAGTACTGTACAACACAACACCCTGCTGACTACAGATAGAGACCTGCAGTACTGTACAACACAACAACCTGCTGACTACAGATAGAGACCTCCAGTACTGTACAACACAACAACCTGCTGACTACAGATAGAGACCCCCAGTACTGTACAACACAACAACCTGCTTACTACAGATAGAGACCTCCAGTACTGTACAACACAACAACCTGCTGACTACAGATAGAGACCTGCAGTACTGTACAACACCCTGCTGACTACAGATAGAGACCTCCAGTACTGTACAACACAACAACCTGCTGACTACAGATGGAGACCTCCAGTACTGTACAACACAACAACCTGCTGACTACAGATATATGAGGAGGTGAAAGAAAGGAAGACTGTCACGACTTCCGCCGAAGTCGGTCCCTCTCCTTGTTCGTTCGGCGGTCGACGTCACCGGCGTTCTAGCCATCGCCAATCCACTTTTCATTTTCCATTTGTTTTGTCTTTGTCTTACACACCTGGTTTCAATCCCCCAATTACCTGTTCATTATTTAACCCTCTGTTCCCCCATGTTTGTTTTGAGTGATTGTTTCTATGTAGGTAGGTCCGTTATTGTGGGCTTTGTTTTTATATTGCATTTATTTATATGTTGAGTAAAATATGTTTATTTACTCTTATCTGCTGTCCTGCGCCTGACTCCTATACACCAGCTACACATAGACCTCCTGACAAAGAGAGAAATAATACACTCAGCAGGGGAATAAGGGAGAGAGAGATTAAGTGGAAGGAGAGAGAGAAGGCTGAGAGAGAGTAGGATACCACTGTGTGAGAAACAGAGAGACAGAGAGACAAAGGGAGAGAGAGAGGGACAGTGAGGCTGTGTGAAGAGAAACACTAGACTGATTCAGGACAGGGATGTCGCAATACACACGCACACACACAGACTGAACAGAGAATACCGTCTCAATACAAATCACATCCATAATCTCATGAGAATCATCTGTGTGAATTTGACGATAATGACATAATGATATGATGGTGCCTCTAGTGATTGTGATATTAACTACAGGTTGTTATCTACACTAGTGATTGTGATATTAACTACAGGTTGTATCTACACTAGTGATTGTGATATTAACTACAGGTTGTATCTACACTAGTGATTGTGAAATTAACTACAGGTTGTTATCTACACTAGTGATTGTGATATTAACTACAGGTTGTATCTACACTAGTGATTGTGATATTAACTACAGGTTGTTATCTACACTAGTGATTGTGATATTAACTACAGGTTGTATCTACACTAGTGATTGTGATATTAACTACAGGTTGTATCTACACTAGTGATTGTGATATTAACTACAGGTTGTATCTACACTAGTGATTGTGATATTAACTACAGGTTGTATCTACACTAGTGATTGTGATATTAACTACAGGTTGTATCTACACTAGTGATTGTAATATTAACTACAGGTTGTATCTACGCTAGTGATTGTGATATTAACTACAGGTTGTTATCTACACTAGTGATTGTGATATTAACTACAGGTTGTATCTACACTAGTGATTGTGATATTAACTACAGGTTGTATCTACACTAGTGATTGTGATATTAACTACAGGTTGTTATCTACACGAGTGATTGTGATATTAACTACAGGTTGTTATCTACACGAGTGATTGTGATATTAACTACAGGTTGTTATCTACACTAGTGATTGTGATATTAACTACAGGTTGTATCTACACTAGTGATTGTGATATTAACTACAGGTTGTTATCTACACTAGTGATTGTGAAATTAACTACAGGTTGGTATCTACACTAGTGATTGTGATATTAACTACAGGTTGTTATCTACACTAGTGATTGTGATATTAACTACAGGTTGTTATCTACACTAGTGATTGTGATATTAACTACAGGTTGTTATCTACACTAGTGATTGTGATATTAACTACAGGTTGTATCTACACTAGTGATTGTGATATTAACTACAGATTGTTATCTACACTAGTGATTGTGATATTAACTACAGGTTGTATCTACACTAGTGATTGTGATATTAACTACAGGTTGTTATCTACACTAGTGATTGTGATATTAACTACAGGTTGTTATCTACACTAGTGATTGTGATATTAACTACAGGTTGTATCTACACTAGTGATTGTGATATTAACTACAGGTTGGTATCTACACTAGTGATTGTGATATTAACTACAGGTTGTTATCTACACTAGTGATTGTGATATTAACTACAGGTTGTATCTACACTAGTGATTGTGATATTAACTACAGGTTGTTATCTACACTAGTGATTGTGATATTAACTACAGGTTGTATCTACACTAGTGATTGTGATATTAACTACAGGTTGTTATCTACACTAGTGATTGTGATATTAACTACAGGTTGTTATCTACACTAGTGATTGTGATATTAACTACAGGTTGTATCTACACTAGTGATTGTGATATTAACTACAGGTTGGTATCTACACTAGTGATTGTGATATTAACTACAGGTTGTTATCTACACTAGTGATTGTGATATTAACTACAGGTTGTATCTACACTAGTGATTGTGATATTAACTACAGGTTGTTATCTACACTAGTGATTGTGATATTAACTACAGGTTGTTATCTACACTAGTGATTGTGATATTAACTACAGGTTGTATCTACACTAGTGATTGTGATATTAACTACAGGTTGTTATCTACACTAGTGATTGTAATATTAACTACAGGTTGTATCTACACTAGTGATTGTGATATTAACTACAGGTTGTATCTACACTAGTGATTGTGATATTAACTACAGGTTGTATCTACACTAGTGATTGTGATATTAACTCCAGGTTGTATCTACACTAGTGATTGTGATATTAACTACAGGTTGTATCTACACTAGTGATTGTGATATTAATCTCAGTATTAGTGTAACACAGCCACTGTCTCATGTAGTGATCTCAGTATTAGTGTAACACAGCCACTATCTCAGTCCAATAACAATGACACACACTGTTGGGATATAAATTGATACTGATGATAGGGCCAAACTGTCTCCTGGGACTGGTGAGGGATGCGAGGGGCGGGCGGCGTATGTGTGTGTGTGTATGTGTGTGTGTGTGGCCCGGGGGGTAGGAGGAGCCTTGATAAAACCAGGCTGGAAATATAATGAGTGTCAGATATTCTGTAAATAGACTCATGCTTTAACACTCAGACATGTGCTCACAGGCCAATGTCAGCACGTGTGTGTGTCTGTGCATGTGGGTGTGTTGGTGAGAGATTTGCATTGAGCAGCTGTTTGTGAAGCTGTTGTGTTGTTACCTTGTTTTGTGCCTGTGTTCATGCATGTGTATGTGTGTGCATGTGTGGGAGTGTGTATGCATATGGGTATTTGTGCGTGTGTGTGTACCTGGCCTCTTTGAACTTCTTCAGTAGACTGGGTCGGTCCTGGTTCCTGCGTCTCCTGAACCATCTCTGCACCTGTCTCTCTGAACAACCTGTCTGCTTACACAGACTGTCTATAGAACTCTGTAGGAGGGAGGGAGAGCGGGGGATAGGGGGAGAGAGAAAGGGAGGGAGAGAGAGAGAGAGAGAGAGAGAAGGGTAGAAAGGGATACAGTTTAGCATAATGATTTGCGTGGTGCTGTATACAGATGTAGGATCTTCATTTGAGTCAGTTTGTGTGGTGCTGTATACAGATATAGGATCTTCATTTGAGTCAGTTTGTGTGGTGCTGTATACAGATATAGGATCTTAATTTGAGTCAGTTTGTGTGGTGCTGTATACAGATGTAGGATCTTAATTTGAGTCAGTTTGCTAAAGCAGGAAAATAATTCTGCAGCAACAGGATGTGTGAATTATTATATGGATTATAATTAGGGGTTGATACATTTTTTGTTAGGGGAAATCAAGTCTGAAATGACAAACTTTAGAAGCCTTTTTAAAATTGAAATACACTACAAGTTTGCATTTCCTGCTGTGCAGAATTGTTTTTGCAACAAAAGACTGAACAAATTAAGATCTGAAGCAATTGTGTAGTGTTAATGTGTTCATGTGTGTGCGTGCGTACCTGTGTGCATGTGCCTCTGTGCTTGCGTGCATTGGTGTAGTCTTTTTTAGTTGTGTTACCTGTGAGGGGTTCTTGGTTGTGGTACAGTAGAATGACTCCAGTGTGGGGTTGTGTGACACTGTGAGCCGAACTTTCTCCTTCACCCCCATGACAGCAGCCAGTGGGGTGGCCACTAACCTGCACACACAGAGAGGGGGATGAGATGGGAGGAAGAGAGAGAGAGAGGGCATGGTATTGCTGGGCACAATTGTTCAGTTGATTGGAGCATGTGGGTTTGATATTATTATGAGGGAGGATGGAGAGGTATGAAGGGAGGGAGAGAAAGTGATAGAGAGAGTGGAGAGTGACAGAGAAAGGTTACGTCTTGATTGATTGCTATGGCTAACTTAACACACGACATACAGGTGGGTTCTAAAAATATGAGAGAAAAGGAGAAGAGAGGGAAGGAAAGGACACAGAGGAGAAGAGGAAGCAGAGATATGATCAGAGTGACTCAGTGAAAACATACCGGGATTAAATTACAGATTGAAGGTAAAATAATGTAATTAAAGACTAGTGGAGGAGAGGACAAGATGGACAGAGGGAAGAGGGAGAGAGGGAGGGAGGGAGGGAGGGAAGGAGAAAAAGGGTGGAGCATGTGGAGGGGGGAGGGGAGAGGGAGAGGCATAGGAAAGCAGGAGAAGAGTAGAAAGAGAAGAGGTATAAACATGTAGACAGATGGGGGAAAGAGAAGAGGTATAAATATGTAGACAGATGGGTGAAAGAGAAGAGGTATAAACATGTAGACAGATGGGTGAAAGAGAAGAGGTATAAACATGTAGACAGATGGGGGAAAGAGAAGAGGTATAAACACATGTAGACAGATGGGGGAAAGAGAAGAGGTATAAACACATGTAGACAGATGGGGGAAAGAGAAGAGGTATAAACACATGTAGACAGATGGGGGAAAGAGAAGAGGTATAAACACATGTAGACAGATGGGGGAAAGAGAAGAGCTATAAACACATGTAGACAGATGGGGAAAGAGAAGAGGTATAAACACGTAGACAGATGGGGGAAAGAGAAGAGGTATAAATATGTAGACAGATGGGGGAAAGAGAAGAGGTATAAACATGTTGACAGATGGGGGAAAGAGAAGAGGTATAAACACAGACAGATGGGGGAAAGAGAAGAGGTATAAACACGTAGACAGATGGGGGAAAGAGAAGAGCTATAAACACATGTAGACAGATGGGGGGAAGAGAAGAGGTATAAACACGTAGACAGATGGGGGAAAGAGAAGAGGTATAAACACGTAGACAGATAGGGGAAAGAGAAGAGGTATAAACACGTAGACAGATGGGGGAAAGAGAAGAGGTATAAACACAGACAGATGGGGGAAAGAGAAGAGGTATAAACATGTAGACAGATGGGGGAAAGAGAAGAGGTATAAACACATGTAGACAGATGGGGGAATGAGAAGAGGTATAAACACATGTAGACAGATGGGGGAAAGAGAAGAGGTATAAACATGTAGACAGATGGGGGAAAGAGAAGAGGTATAAACATGTTGACAGATGGGGGAATGAGAAGAGGTATAAACATGTTGACAGATGGGGGAAAGAGAAGAGGTATAAACATGTTGACAGATGGGGAAAAGAGAAGAGGTATAAACATGTAGACAGATGGGGGAAAGAGAAGAGGTATAAACATGTTGACAGATGGGGGAATGAGAAGAGGTATAAACATGTTGACAGATGGGGGAAAGAGAAGAGGTATAAACATGTAGACAGATGGGGGAAAGAGAAGAGGTATAAACATGTTGACAGATGGGGGAAAGAGAAGAGGTATAAACACATGTAGACAGATGGGTGAAAGAGAAGAGGTATAAACACGTAGACAGATGGGGGAAAGATAAGAGGTATAAACACATGTAGACAGATGGGGAAAAGAGAAGAGGTATAAACACAGACAGATGGGGGAAAGAGAAGAGGTATAAACACGTAGACAGATGGGGGAAAGAGAAGAGGTATAAACACATGTAGACAGATGGGTGAAAGAGAAGAGGTATAAACACGTAGACAGATGGGGGAAAGATAAGAGGTATAAACACATGTAGACAGATGGGGGGAAAGAGAAGCGGTATAAACATGTTGCCAGATGGGGGAAAGAGAAGAGGTATAAACACATGTAGACAGATGGGGGAAAGAGAAGAGGTATAAACACATGTAGACAGATGGGGGAAAGAGAAGAGCTATAAACACGTAGACAGATGGGGGAAAGAGAAGAGCTATAAACACATGTAGACAGATGGGGGGAAGAGAAGAGGTATAAACACGTAGACAGATGGGGGAAAGAGAAGAGGTATAAACACGTAGACAGATGGGGGAAAGAGAAGAGGTATAAACATGTAGACAGATGGGGGAAAGAGAAGAGGTATAAACACATGTAGACAGATGGGGGAAAGAGAAGAGGTATAAACATGTAGACAGATGGGGGAAAGAGAAGAGGTATAAACACGTAGACAGATGGGGGAAAGAGAAGAGGTATAAACACATGTAGACAGATGGGGGAAAAGAGAAGAGGTATAAACACGTAGACAGATGGGTGAAAGAGAAGAGGTATAAACACATGTAGACAGATGGGGGAAAAGAGAAGAGGTATAAACACGTAGACAGATGGGTGAAAGAGAAGAGGTATAAACATGTAGACAGATGGGGGAAAGAGAAGAGGTATAAACACATGTAGACAGATGGGGGAAAAGAGAAGAGGTATAAACATGTAGACAGATGGGGGAAAGAGAAGAGGTATAAACACAGACAGATGGGGGAAAGAGAAGAGGTATAAACACGTAGACAGATGGGGGAAAGAGAAGAGGTATAAACACATGTAGACAGATGGGGGAAAAGAGAAGAGGTATAAACACGTAGACAGATGGGTGAAAGAGAAGAGGTATAAACACAGACAGATGGGGGAAAGAGAAGAGGTATAAACACGTAGACAGATGGGGGAAAGAGAAGCGGTATAAACATGTTGCCAGATGGGGGAAAGAGAAGAGGTATAAACACGTAGACAGATGGGGGAAAGAGAAGAGGTATAAACATGTAGACAGATGGGGGAAAGAGAAGAGGTATAAACACATGTAGACAGATGGGGGAAAGAGAAGAGGTATAAACACATGTAGACAGATGGGGGGAAAGAGAAGAGGTATAAACACATGTCGACAGATGGGTGAAAGAGAAGAGGTATAAACACATGTAGACAGATGGGGGAAAGAGAAGAGGTATAAACATGTAGACAGATGGGTGAAAGAGAAGAGGTATAAACACATGTAGACAGATGGGGGAAAGAGAAGAGGTATAAATATGTAGACAGATGGGGGAAAGAGAAGAGGTATAAACATGTAGACAGATGGGGGAAAGAGAAGAGGTATAAACACATGTCGACAGATGGGTGAAAGAGAAGAGGTATAAACACATGTAGACAGATGGGGGAAAGAGAAGAGGTATAAACATGTAGACAGATGGGGGAAAGAGAAGAGGTATAAACACATGTAGACAGATGGGGGAAAGAGAAGAGGTATAAATATGTAGACAGATGGGGGAAAGAGAAGAGGTATAAACATGTAGACAGATGGGGGAAAGAGAAGAGGTATAAACACGTAGACAGATGGGGGAAAGAGAAGAGGTATAAACACGTAGACAGATGGGGGAAAGAGAAGAGGTATAAACATGTAGACAGATGGGGGAAAGAGAAGAGGTATAAACACGTAGACAGATGGGGGAAAGAGAAGAGGTATAAACACATGTAGACAGATGGGGGAAAGAGAAGAGGTATAAACACATGTCGACAGATGGGGGAAAGAGAAGAGGTATAAACACATGTAGACAGATGGGGGAAAGAGAAGAGGTATAAACATGTAGACAGATGGGTGAAAGAGAAGAGGTATAAACACATGTAGACAGATGGGGGAAAGAGAAGAGGTATAAACACATGTAGACAGATGGGTGAAAGAGAAGAGGTATAAACACGTAGACAGATGGGGGAAAAGAGAAGAGGTATAAACACATGTAGACAGATGGGGGAAAGAGAAGAGGTATAAATATGTAGACAGATGGGGGAAAGAGAAGAGGTATAAATATGTAGACAGATGGGGGAAAGAGAAGAGGTATAAACACGTAGACAGATGGGGGAAAGAGAAGAGGTATAAACACATGTAGACAGATGGGGAAAAGAGAAGAGGTATAAACACGTAGACAGATGGGGGAAAGAGAAGAGGTATAAACACGTAGACAGATGGGTGAAAGAGAAGAGGTATAAACACGTAGACAGATGGGGGAAAGAGAAGAGGTATAAACACGTAGACAGATGGGGGAAAAGAGAAGAGGTATAAACATGTAGACAGATGGGGGAAAGAGAAGAGGTATAAACACATGTAGACAGATGGGGGAAAGAGAAGAGGTATAAACACATGTAGACAGATGGGGGAAAGAGAAGAGGTATAAACACATGTAGACAGATGGGGGAAAGAGAAGAGGTATAAACACATGTAGACAGATGGGGGAAAGAGAAGAGGTATAAACACATGTAGACAGATGGGGGAAAGAGAAGAGGTATAAACACATGTAGACAGATGGGGGAAAGAGAAGAGGTATAAACACATGTTGACAGATGGGGGAAAGAGAAGAGGTATAAATATGTAGACAGATGGGGGAAAGAGAAGAGGTATAAACATGTAGACAGATGGGGAAAAGAGAAGAGGTATAAATATGTAGACAGATGGGGGAAAGAGAAGAGGTATAAACACATGTAGACAGATGGGGAAAGAGAAGAGGTATAAACACGTAGACAGATAGGGGAAAGAGGCAGAGGATTAATCTTATGAGGGGTGACAGCCAGCCAGCCAGCCAAACACAGACAGACGGACGGACGGACGGACAGACAGACAGACAGACAGACAGACAGACAGACAGACAGACAGACAGACAGACAGACAGACAGACAGACAGACAGACAGACAGACAGACAGACAGACAGACAGACAGACAGACAGACAGACCTCTCGAAGATCTGTCGTATTACGAGGAAGGCTAGGGCGATGGGTAGCACCACCCAGAGGTCGCTGGCCTTGGCGTAGACACGGCCATCTTTGTCCTCCAGGTCAGCCCAACCCAGCCCCTCAGGGAACCACAGCCGCTCATTCCAGAACCACTCGCTCAGACTGGACACCATACTGGGGAGAGAGCAGAGATAGGGTTAATATACTGGCATTTACACACACACACACACACACACACACACAAACACAAACACAAAGATACACACACAAACACAGCACACCGCTGGTAGCATGCTGCCTCAGGGGGATGGGAGGAAGGAGTGGTTACATCATCCTTTGTGGTTATTTGAATTGCCAGTGAATGAAAGGATGTGACCAGTTGGCCCCCATGTGTAGCCTACTTCCTGGTCTCTTTATGAAACAATGTCTGTCTAATCCTTCTCTATCTCATCCTAGCCAGACACAGGAAGAATGGAAAGAAAGGGTTAAAAATCATTCACTGAATGAGTGAATGTTTATTTATCCATTTCTCTCACCGCAGTTAAACAACAAGAACCATCCCAATCAGTCTAGAGGAAATGTTCATACCTCAACAATCGTCTGAAGTCAAATCCATATTCTAATCTATACCATCTGTTGTGTAAACTGGACGTAACACGCATTGGGAGAAATCTGCAGGCCAAATGAATAGGAAAAATTGGCACCAACTAATTAGATGTAATGACATTGTGCAAATCTTCCCCATTCAATTACAGATGTAGGATCGTCATTTGATCACCATGTTGCAAGAGAACTTTCCTGCAATGCAGGAAATGTAAAACTTGTTGTGTATTTGAGGTTTAAAAAGGCTTCTGAAGTTTGTAATTTCCATTTAGAAATTTCAGACTTAATAATCCCTTACGAAAAATGTATCAACCACTATAACAATGTCAATTGATTATAATCTACATAATAAACACATTCATGTTGCTGTAGGATTATTTTCCTGCTGTAACAAACTGGCTCAAATTAAATATGGAATCCAAAGGTCGCGGGCAACCTCATGCTGCCCCCACTTGTTGTGCTGTTTTCCCACTTTCAACAAAAACAAGGGGGTTGAGCCCCAAGCCACCTTGGACTGGCCTTCTGGGAAAGGTGTGTCTTTGCTCGAAATCCCACCCACTCAAACGACCCTTGCTGCTCCATGGCTCTGGAGTGGAAGTCACTAGCTAGCTAACTTGTTTGCAGATAAACTGTATTGATTGCAGGGACAAAGTTTTCAGAAAATGTCGACAGCAACAAGCACCATTCTCGGTTCTTGGCTCTGAATAAACTTGACCACAAAAGAGAAAAGCGAGAAAAAGACTGCTCATGACCTATCCAGAAACCTGATAAACATAGGAATTAATTTTGAAAGGTGGAAGAGTTATGCCGAAATGGCCACCGTTCTGGTAGGTAAGTGTTTGGTTGTGTTGCATTTTTACCCTGCCAGCTACATTAGATGATAACCTTAGTGTGTTCAATATCCAAGCTAGCTAGCACGTCTACTTACTAGCTAACATCTTCTGTATTCTGACTGTTTTGTAACGTTACAATTTTTTAACAAAGAATTTATTTAAATTAGCTTACATTAGCTAGCTAAAGCTAGATATGCAGATTGTTGACATGGAACACAGACCGTGAGGGACAGAAGAAGGACACTGGATTAGCGCACAATCAATAAATCTGACATAACAAAGTGGATATTCGTCAAATCCGTCATGATTGATGTATTGTAACAGGCTAACACTGTGGTTAATAAAGTCTGATTTGATATATTTGGCTGTTTTTACTGAATACCATTTAGAAGTAGTCCCTTTTCACGTTCTGAAGAAATTAATGCTAAATGTTACATCTTTAAATCTAAATCCAACATCTTTAGGTCCAGGGCCTGCAGACTCCTCCTAACTAGTGGTCCACATACTATCAACACAACATTTAGGACAGAGACCTGCAGACTCCTAACTAGTGGTCCACATACTATCAACACAACATTTAGGACAGAGACCTGCAGACTCCTAACTAGTGGTCCACATACTATCAACACAACATTTAGGACAGAGACCTGCAGACTCCTAACTAGTGGTCCACATACTATCAACACAACATTTAGGACAGAGACCTGCAGACTCCTAACTAGTGGTCCACATACTATCAACACAACATTTAGGACAGAGACCTGCAGACTCCTAACTAGTGGTCCACATACTATCAACACAACATTTAGGACAGAGACCTGCAGACTCCTAACTAGTGGTCCACATACTATCAACACAACATTTAGGACAGAGACCTGCAGACTCCTCCTAACTAGTGGTCCACATACTATCAACACAACATTTAGGACAGAGACCTGCAGACTCCTAACTAGTGGTCCACATACTATCAACACAACATTTAGGACAGAGACCTGCAGACTCCTCCTAACTAGTGGTCCACATACTATCAACACAACATTTAGGACAGAGACCTGCAGACTCCTAACTAGTGGTCCACATACTATCAACACAACATTTAGGACAGAGACCTGCAGACTCCTAACTAGTGGTTGACATACTATCAACACAACATTTAGGACAGAGACCTGCAGACTCCTAACTAGTGGTCAACATACTATCAATACAACAGGTGTAGGAAAGGCCCAGTGGCCCACAGAGGGGAAGTACAACTGAACATAAATCACTTCTTCATTCATCCACCACATGGACATGGCCACATGGACATGTCATAGCAATGCCTATATACAGCCAGCACTGGCGAAACACCGTTTCTCTGGATCCCCCCGCAAGGTCGGAGTTCACTTTGCTTTAGCTAATGGATACATTTTTAGTGGGAGGCTTACACCATAAGAAATGTGCATAAAACCAGTGTATTAATGCCAAATAATACAGTCAGTCCACCCTCAAAACACTAGCTTACTAGGGATTGCTTCATTATGCAGTGTAGCCTAGTATCTATAGCTACACTATATACCGTATTTAGCTGCTATTTAGCTGTTATTCATAAACTTTTTATAAAAATGACATCAAATAGCCTAACAATGTGGAAAAAAGTAGTCGGCTTGAGGATTAATTCAGCCACTATTCAGCCTATTGTTGAACTAAGCGGGTTTTGTCTGGCTAATAGCTTACACAAATGGGTTGCAATATTCAAGGTAAATGAAATTAAATCCAACTTGAGAGACTCCCCTGGTCTGAAGTCCTCCTTGCACCTTCTCTCCCTGTGTCTCTTTTTGTCTTTCTTTCTCTTAGAAAATATTCTCTCTGTGTCTGTGCTTGTGTCTCTCTTTTTGTTCTATGTAAAGGCCTATAGTAGCTACAGTATTTGTGACTGTCGCCTTGCTTTCTTGTGTGCACATTTTTTCACCGCGGCCTGTAGGTCCAGGTTGCGGGAGTATTGCCAACCCAGACAGTCTTTCCTGTGACATTATATGTCCATTGCGCTGCACACAATTTAAACTGTCTCGAATGATGTGTGCCAAGGTATACCTGAGATAAGGCACTGTTGATATTGCAACCCCACAACTCAAATGCCGGTTCACCAGTATGAACGAAATAGCAAACAGCTTTTTTTGTTCAAACCCTCAAGAACTGTTGGCCGCTAAAGATGATAATCTGTTTGCATCTGGCAATTTATTGACTTAAGTATCCAGATGACCTGTCCCCAGAGCTTTCAACAGGCTACAGTTAATCTCTTTCCGTAAGCTGTTGAGGCCGGCAATTAAGGAGAATGAGAGGCTCAATTAAAGATGTTGCCGAACTGCTGTATTTGAAGAACAACTCTTCTACCCAGTTCCCCTGATGTTGCTATGGCAATCAAGATGTTTTTACCATCCCTGTAACTGTCGCTTTTGCGGAGAGATCGTTTTCAAAACTAAAACTCATTAAAAAACTCCCTATGAAGCATTAGGCTCTCGGTCTCATATGTGCTTTTGAACAACTGAGTAAGCTCCTCATTGTACTGGCGCCTTCATAGCTGTTACCACAACATTTGTTGTTCACTGATATCCCAGTCTGGTCTCATAGACTAGACGTAACATAGTAAACATAAACCCGGAACACTCAAATGAGTATGATATGTTACATTTGGTATGCTTACATAAGATATAAGGTTAGTTAAAGCAAAAACGAAAGGAGGGTGGTTGTTAGGGGTGGATGGGTGTGAACACAGCGTGTTCCAGTTCCCGCCAATATCCAGCAACTTCTCACAGCCATTGAAGAGGACTGGGACATTCCACAGGCCACAGTTAACAGCCTGATCAGGAGATGTGTCACGCTGCATGAGGCAAATGGTGGTCACACCAGATACTGACTGGTTTTCTGATCCACACCCTTAATTCTTTTTTTTTTAAGGTATCTGTGACCAACAGATGCATATCTGTATTCCCAGTCATGTGAAATCCATATTTTAGGGCTTAATGAATTTACTTAAATTGACAAGTTCCTTATATGAACTGTAAAATCTTTGAAATTGTTGCATGTTGCATTTTTATATGTTTAGTATAAATGGAATGTTTTGGATTTACGTACAGAAAAATACAAAATGCTCTGAGACCACGTTGCAAGATGATATCACCTTACTTTCAATCAGTTCTTTTCTTCTTTTTCAAGGCCTGAGGCACTTCTTCAGTTACATTCCTGAAGCCCAAGAAACAAACACTTGGCTTCCTGATTTATGACAGGCGCTTCGTGGTTTCAGAGAGAGAAGCTTTACTTTGACTGTGATTTGGGTGTGGTAGGATGGGGGCGGGAGTTGAGTGGGGGACAGTATGAATCATGACTGAATTCTTTGCTGTTAATCATCCATCTGTGCTGAGTCAGAATGTCCTCCTACACACAACTCCCCTATCACCACTCAACCCTAAACCCTGCACCCTAAACCCAGCACCCCTCTTTAAACCCCACCCACTCTCCAAACCACTACCCTAATCTCCTCTTACGCCACCCTCCTACACCCTACCCTAACCACTCCCCCGATTCTCCTCAGCCCCCAAACCCCTCCCCTATCCACTCCCCCTCCCTGATCCCTCCAGGACTTGCCTCATTGCGTTGGTTCCCTCCCTAGCTGATGGAAGCTCTGAGAGGCAGAGCGAGGCCTCCATGCCTCCCTCCTTCCTTCCCTGCCTAAGATCACTCCCAGACACAGAGCAGGCCTGGCTCTCTTTCAACAATGCAGCTGGATTTACACACATATTAAAGACTGATATACAACCAGGGAAGGGAGTGCCGCTGACACCCAACGGTAGCATACACTGAGATGAACTGGGCTTTTCACATTGGTGAACATGAAATGGATAGGAGCTTCCGGCTAATACAGAACTGACCCTTTGAGCTTCAATGAAAATGTTAGCTAACGCTAGGCTAGCTTAGGTTAAGTAGGCGTGGATCCCCATAGACCAGTCACACTAACAAGACGATAAATTAAGTTACAACACTAAGTTACGGCTACAGAAGCCTTCACTTCTCACACACACTCATTTTACATTTTAGCAGACGCTCTTATCCAAAGCAACTTACAGTAGTGAATGCATACATTTTATACATTTTTTTCTCCGTACTGGTCCCCCGTGGGAATCGAACCCACAACCCTGGCGTTGCAAACACCATGCTCTACCAACTGAGCCACACGGGACCACTCCCCCCTGAGACACTGTCATTGTTCAGTTAATTCCACATCATAGCAGGTTACTCATCAACACCAGACACATTTCCTGTCACAACTCAGAGTGCATCTCAATCGTCTTCCCCTCATCTCCTTTCCTTCATCAGGGGTGTATCTCAATACTCTAAAATGCCTTCCTCTCGTCATCTCATCTCCTCTGTCAGCACTGATATGATAGAAGTGGACAGGACAGCTGGACCTCTGCTATAAAGCTTCCACCTATCCAGTCTATTGAGATCAGTGCAGATGATGTTTCAAACAAGAAGTGATGAGGTAGACACATGTTGATGTGTCAAAAGTAGCTTCTCAAACGTAGGCTATAGGATGCAGGTTTTGGCACAACCCTGCACCCTGTTGTAGAAACGCTGCAAGGTTGATGACACTGAGTCCTGGGGGGTTGCTGCTGCTATTGAGACAGCATTAGTGCTTTTGTTTCACCCATCACTCCTCTGCAGCATAGCATTCCTGCTAGCATCATGGGATTACTGATACAACATCATCCTGCTGAACTCAGAGGCAGGGAGGGTCCATGTATTCACTGGGAAACCGACACCTCCACAACAAAGACAGGAGGGGGAAGGGGGGGGGGTGGACAGGTGAATAACCCTGTTGACTTTCTGTGAGCACACTAGCAGAGATATTGAACTCTTGTACTTTCCATGCCTTTAGGGCACATCTCTCAGATTGCCTGCTATTCCAGAAATGTAGAAAGGAACTCTGTAAAATACTGTTGAAGATCACAACACGAACGAGCAGATGTACACAGAACAAAGAGGGTAGGGTACAGTACACAGCTTACAACTACCGCACACTCCTAAGAAGAATTCCAAATGCCCTAGACATTTTCATTCTCACAGACAATTCTTAAAAGCAACATACATTGTAGATATAGAAATGCCTCTGTCCTACTGTGTTTTAGGCAGTTGATTCTTGTATCGGTGAGTCTTCTAGGCAGAGTTAACCACAACAGCAAAGATACAGGGATCTTCCCTGCTACAAAACAGAGCCACAGTGCAGTCCAAAGGTGATCATAACACATCACACACAGCAGAGAGAAGCAATAAAGGCCGGACTCACTTCCCTGTGTAAAAACCACTGGTACCAACATTATGTCGACCTAAAGACATTCTACATTCTAGTCATTTAGCAGACGCTCTTATCCAGAGCGACTTACAGTAGTGAATGCATACATTTCATACAATTTTATATATTTCATACATTTTGTTTCTGTGCTGGCCCCCCGTGGGAATCAAACCCACAACCCTGGCGTTGCAAACCCCATGCTCTACCAACTGAGCTACAGGGAAGGCCGTAGCTGCAGTAAACAGTAGAGTAGGCCTAACTAGGGGTTTCAGTATGCTAACGTATGGTCTAGAGATCTCTCCATGGGAGGAATCATAGATTTAATTTAGATAAACATTAGAAACATGGTGGTGACATTTAAGTCAATACCAGTGTTCTTGAGTCTAAGAGCGTCAGTGTATGTGTGTGTGTGTGTGTGTGTGTGCGCATCGCAACAGATCAAAGACAAATACTTTTTCAGGTCAGCCAGAGGATCCAGCCTGCTACAACACTTTTCTTGACATAAGCCCAACTCCCCTTCCTATTGGCTGACAGGATCATGTGACCGGACTCTGGTCATTTTTGTGAGCCAATCAGACGGAGGATGCCTCTGGCTGGGTGGGAGAGTGGAAGTGCTATCTCTCTTCCTCCCTCTGTTTCTGTGGCACTGTCTGACAGGAGAATGTGAGTAGTCAAAGCAGACTAACACTAACATAGAGTTTCTCAACCCCTGGGGGGCAGAGGGGGAGGGGGAATGAGGGGAGAGAGAGAGTGCTTGTTGGTCTATCAGAGGAAACCGTCTATTCATGGTGAGTCATAACGCATATCATACATCCTCTGGCACACAGAGACGACCAGGATAGAGAAGAGAAGTGTAGAGCAGAGTAGAGTAGAGAAGTGTAGAGCAATATATATATATATATTATATATATATTATATGTGTGAGAGAGACCTGTCTAGTTTCAGTGACCTTAATGGTAATTTTAGATCAGCGTTCATAACTGAGACTTCCATGTTGTAAATCATGCTTCCAGTCAATAGGAGGTTTGCGTGACAGGCAGACCTCAAGTTAGGATTTGGCCTACTGAGATAAAATCTCTTGAACAAGATAGACTTTGTCCAACAGCGGGTCTAAATTATGTCAGGTTAAATGATTTAGAGTCAGTGTAATTTCAACATAAAGTAATACAATCCATAACCAGACTAAAGTCCACATTCTGGTTTGGTTAATCTCAAACTGAAAATGGGATTTCATGACCTCGGATTACAAGGTTTAGAGATCCAGAGCGTGACCCTCTGTATCCTCACCAGTCACAAACACACACTGATGTTATATTATTATGACTGCAAATTAACTTTAATGCAGGTCATGCCTGAGACATTTTTAACGGCAATTTTCTGTTCTGTCTGTCTCCCTCTCCAACTGGCAGATGGAGAGGATGTTTGGACTGTACTCCTTGCTGTGACCCTGTAAGAGAGCACTTTACTGAAATTAGAGGGCCACACACAGACAGACATGCAATAAAATGTACACATAAAAAATACAAATGATTGAAGGAGTAAAGCCTAATGGATAGATGGATTTGATGTGTTAACAGTCAGCTCTATTGATCCATCAGTGTGTTTAAGATCAGTGACATCATGCTGTCTGTGTGACATCATGCTGTCTGTGACATCATGCTGTCTGTGTGACATCATGCTGTCTGTGTGACATCATGCTGTCTGTGTGAGCACCTCACTTTTTACCTGTTCTTTTTAATAAGGATGCATTTCCGACAGTCAAAAGTTTAAGATATAGTTTAAAATAAAAGTTATGAAGAGTAAATGTGAGGTTTAAGCTAATTAATTTGATCTTATTCATTGCTACATGCCACTCTATATGCTTCCCATTCCTACGTTTCGTTTTTACCGCTTTTACCTTCGCTTTTGTACACCTGCTTCAAACAGCTGAAAATTCAATATTTTGGGTTATTGAAAATATATTTATTTCACAGTGGTTTGGATTGTGCAATGATTATCTACACTTGTTTTGTCACATAAACTGAAATTAGGTGAAGTATTAGAATTTTAGCAACCAGGAAATGGCTGAGTGATTTCTGCATATTTTACCTTTAAGCTTTTCTATTTTACAATTTGTCAGAAGGAGCAAAACACAATAGGCTATATACCGTGTTCAAAACATCTGTGAACTCGGAAATCTCCGACTTCCGACTTCAGTGCGTTCAAAACAACTGATAACTAGAAAAAAACTAGCCAACGGACCTCTTTCTAGAACTCTGACTTTTTGACCTGAAGATCACTGACGTCATGATTTGACTTCATATTTTTCCGAGTTCACAATTGTCTCATCATATATGGAACACCGTTTGGGTCTTTGTGTGTCAAAAAAGATACATGTCAAATAACACTATTTGACACATTAAATAACACTATTTGACACATTATATAAGCTTTTAATTTGACACGTCAAATAACACAATTCTATTATAGAATGTTGTGTGCGCTGAATTTGCACGTGTAAGCCAAGCACCACCACTAGTATCAGTAGCACTGTCAGCTGTCTGCAAACAAGCACACGCCGGACACGAACGATATGTTTACAATACCGCTTTAATAACAAGGCATTATTTGTTCAACCGCAACTTCTAGGGTACCTAGCTATCACCAATACAACCAGCCTGAAAACAATGACCATTCGAAACTGCAGTCATTTTCATTATTCTTAGCAATGATTTAGGAATCCTTGCGAGTAAGTATTAGCTAGGTAGCCACTTGTTGTTCGCAGGGGCGGAAATCCCGGGGGGGACGGGGGGGACAGAACCCCCCCATCCTGGGAAAAATATGATTTGTCCCCCCCAATATATCACTGAAACATAACTATGTAATTTAAATAATATTAATAATACGCAATGAAAGCAATTGTGCTGATTATAGACACTTAATAGCTCGTTTTTAAGTTTCAAAAGATTGCGACCCCCCCCACACTTTGCCTCAAAATGGTTTGATCCACTGCCAGTTCCTTAGCTTGCGAGGTAACGTAGAGGTCGTATCTACTGTCTGAAAGGCACTCAATGCACGTAACTGACGTGAGGTTAATCCAGTCAATCGTGCACACACTAGCTGAATATGCAGAGCTAGCGCGCAAATATTAACTATTAAGCTAGCTAGTACCTATTCCATTTATGTGGCGTCGTCAAAGATGGAATCTTTGCTATCGTCAATTTATTCCAAGATCAGCATGCATGTAAGTTAGTGCTTCAAAGTCCCTGTGATAAGGTTAGCGATAAACTGAACAGAACTACACTCTCTTCTACCATTGTTTTAAATATATTTAATGGTCTCGTTGCAAAAGCTAAATTGTTGCAAGGGAACTTTTATTTATATATTTTATTTCACCTTTATTTAACCCGGGTAGCAAAGATTATAGCAAACACCACTGAATTGGTGCTCGCTAGCTTTGCAAATTCAGCTATTGTTAGAAGCCAGCCAATATGAAACAAACGATTAAAATTACAAAAGGTTGCAGCATATGTTGTGTAAATGGTGAACTCATACAGCTGTCAACTCTTGTCACTGCAATCCGTTTCACATTTGCTAGCTACCTTTTAGATCGAAGCCCATATAGAATGATAGAAGATAAGATGATAGAAGCCCATCTCCTACTGTAAATAACCTACATACTGTGTGTGTGTAGCCAACCAGGTAGAAAAATGGCAGAAAAATGGCAGAAAAAAGACGGACATCAGAGTATTTTTCAGTACACCAAAACGCAAAGTAAGAACCCTCGTAGCCTAATATCTCAAAGACTAGTTGATAAAATGTTCATAAGAAAGAAATGAAATTCTAATGGAAATGTTTCACAATGATGCCATTAGGCAGAGCAGGCAACAGATGGCACACAGACAGCAGAGTTGGGGACAGATATGCAGGGACAGACTGGCAGAGACAGGGAGTCTCAGATAAGTTTGTTGAGTCTTTGTTTGGCAACATTATGAAAGGTTCTCAATTTTTTTGACTTGTAAAATAGGAACATAATTGGAAAATGCCATGGATACCCCCACTCTCAACTTAAACTGGTGACTGAACTAAGATTTGTTAAAGGCAATGGTATTGCTGTTGTGATTAGTTGTGTAGTTTTGGGTACCGGTAGTTAGGAGTACGGCAAACACCTTATTTCTTTGGTTCCTCAATATACATTTACCATATTAAACGTAGGCTATGTGTTACAGCACTACTTTTGGTGTCCCCCTCAGGAATTGCTCTTGAGAAAATTTTATGTAATTGTCCCCTCCAAAGTTGATATCAGATTTTCGCCCCTGGTTGTTCGCCTATTGAAATTTAACTTCAGTTCATGGAACTAAATAGCTAGCCAGCTACTTAACCCTATTGCCCAAAGCTAACGTTATAAGCAGCCAGCTAGCTTCATTAGAGGTCCAGCTGTCCTGTCCACTTCTATCAGATCAGTGCTATCAAATGGCTACCCAGATTATTTGCATTGCCCCCCCCCCCCCCCCCCCCATGCTGCTGCTACTCTCTGTTATTATCTATGCATAGCCACTTGAATAACTCTACCTACATGTACATAATTACCTCAATTACCTCGACACCGGTGCCCCCGCACATTGCACGTTGACTCTGAACCGGTACCCCCAGTATATAGCCTCCACATTGACTCTGTACTGGTACCCCCTGTATATAGCCTCCACATTGACTCTGTACTGGTACCCCCTGTATATAGCCTCCACATTGACTTTGTACCGGTACCCCCTGTATATAGCCTGCTATTGTTATTTACTGCTGCTCTGTAATTTTTTGTTATTCTTATCTCTTACTTTTTGGGGGATTTTCTTAAAACTGCATTGTTGGTTAAGAGCTTGAAAGTAAGCATTTCACTGTAAGGTCTACCTGTTGTATTCAGCGCATGCGACAAATAACATTTGATTTGATGACAGAGGAGTGAGGCTTGACTGGAAGGATTGTGTTGTGAATCTAGTCACAATAAGGATTAGGCACACTAGTGGAATTTGCGGTTTGCCTTCAAAATAAAAGTACCTCTTTGAAAGTGATGCAGAAGGTTACTGGTGGAATCATGCCATATTTAGACTAGATCATGTTAAACAAAGTTGGAATGTGAAGCAATGAAATGGGGTATCAGTCTACTCAGTGACACCCACAGAACACAACTGTGAAGAGTTTATGCAAATATTAGCATTGTAGCTCTTATCGCATGACTGTGAAGTTTTTATTTTACCTTTATTTAACCAGGTAGACCAGTTGAGAACAAGTTCTCATTTACAACTGCGACCTGGCCAAGATAAAGCAAAGCAGTGTGACAAAAACAACTACACAGAGTTACACATAGTAGGTTGACTATAAATGTGGTTCAATTCACAGATGTTTCAGATTCCCACAATAAGAGCTACGACACTAATGTTCTCTGGGTGTCACTGAGTAGACTGATACCCCATGTCATTGATCCACAATCCATAGGTAAGGCTGTACAGTGAAATAAGTATGCCCCCAATGCAAAGTCTAATATATCCAGTGTAATTTCAACATCTTTTTTTCAAATGAACAAATTATTATATATTTTTTTATTTTATATAACAACATTCCAAAATCGTTTAGCATGATCTATTTAATTATGGCATAATTGACCGCGATTTGCGTCACTGTCAATGACATACTTTTATTTTGAAGTCAAACCGCAAAGTCCACTATTGTGGCTAATCCTTATTGTGGCTAGCTTCACATAGATGGTCCGACCACCATTAATCAAATATAAACTGTTATAAATTACGGTTCTTTTAAATTATGACATCTAGCTATATAGTTAATTGTCTAACTATTGCTACTGAAACAGATAATGTCGTTTTGCTATGTTTTTGGGGAAGAACATTTTTGCATCCAGCTTTTTTTTAAATGACAAACCTTGTTGGTGCGCGAGACAACTTTACCAGGATCATAGCATACGTATCGATGAATCGTTGTGACATATGACATACGAGTGATAGTGTAATCAATGTGTAATACCTACGTAAAAGATTTATGAACGCGTTCAATAATTATGTGACGTGCAGTCCTATTCAGGTCTAACAAGCTTATTTGACACATCAAGTAGTGTTATTTGAAGTGTATCTTTTTTGACACGCAAAGACCCAAAAGGCGTTCCATAATCATAGGATAAACGTACGTGGCTTGCGTAATGACGCGAGTCCAAGTGATCGCGCTTCATTGTGGGCTGCATGCCTAGATAACCGAAAGCCACAAAGTCAAAATTGGCTATTGTAAAAAATTCATGAAAAAAAAATATGCCTTTTGTTAGTAATTTAATGTTAAGGTTAGGCATAAGGTTAGCCGTGTGGTTAAAGTTAGGGTTACGGGTAGGATTAGGTTGAAAACCAACACTTGAACAGACAACAGAGTAGAGTGCTGGCTATTGTAGAAACACTACATATTCAGACGAAACCGTTATTCAGTTTATATCACAATAACAGTCCTATTGATGTGATTGCGATAACGGTACTTACTTTGGTCCCAATCCCCTCTCACTGAGGTCCAAGGCGATATATGAGACTTTGGGTTAGAGCACACAGAACAGACAGCGGTAGCCTATATGCAATTTTCAGAAAGTTCGACGGGTGAGCAGAAAATCAGTCCAACCGGAGAAAGTATAGCTCCGTCCTGTTGAATATAATCTGCCTGCTGCGCTCGTGACGGCCCGGGTGTGTCGTTGTTTTAGATTAGGGTCCGACCTGACCACTTCCGCCGTTTATCCACATCTTTCCATCCAGTCAAAAACTATTTTAATAGAAAGAAGGATTGAGATAAAAAGAAAGAGTAGGTGGGAGAAGTTGAGAGACCACGAGACGAGTAAAGGCGGGGTTTCTTTCTGTGTCGATGGATATCCGCTCTGATTGTCCTGGATAAATCTAAACTACAAGCTAGGATACTTTATCTTTCGTTGTGTCCCACGTATTATTTCTCTTCTCTCTGGGGGATAGGGTGGTTGGCCGGGAATAGGCGTAGACCAGCCGAGCTGCTGCGTCTGGAGAACGGGCCGCGAGAGGGGTGAGAATAGGAGTGAAATAGAAAATAACTGGGAGGAAGAGTCACAGATGACGTTTAGGCACACGAGAGCACTTGGCTGACACACACACATCCGCATTTTGTTTCCGGCCCCCAATAAACACTTTTACCCTTCTCTCCATAATAATGGTGTGATTAAGGCTATTTACATTACCAACTATTAGTGCGTAAATGACAAAAAAAACAATATAGGCTAACCTAGAAAAACAATAGGGCCCAGGGTTCCCCAACTGGCAGCACAGGGGGGGATTTTATTTAGCTGAGTTTTCATTGTTGGACATTAAAGACTGTAAAAACACCAGGAAATCAGCTCCAAGTGATTTTCATGTATTCCCACGTGTAATAGAGAGACACATTAGATCGTATTCCAATGTAATCAAGGTTTGTTTTGGTCAAATATTATATATGTTTGGACTTGTGGTCAATTACAGTGTACAATATTATTTGTAATTATGTTCCGGCCCCCCAACCATCCGCTCAAGAAAAAAATCGTCCGGCAGCTGAATGTAGTTTGGGACCCCTGCAAGAGGCCATCTAAATACATACAATTATAAACAAATAGTAGTCTAAAAGTAACTTATTTTATGGGTTTGGACTTTAGACATTATTTGGTGACTTGAATGTAGGCCTATCAGTAGCTGTGTGTGGATAAAATCAGTGAGGCAGCCAAGCCAGTAAAAAAGCCATATTACAACCTATGTTGTGATAATTGCGTTGTTTGCTCTATAACCCATTCGTTCATACCCCACGGCGATATTCAGTAAGGCTGTGACAGCAAAAAGACGTCACACATTAGCGGAATAAATTCAACAACACATACGGTTGTTTCATCATAAAATAGGATCGCAACACTTGTCTAGTGAAGTCCACAAAGCAAATATTGCATACAATCAGTTTTATCACCTGCAGCAGGGTCAATCAAGTTCGTGCTTTCGACAGTTTACTAAGTAACTACTGATGTAGAACCACTGAGATACCAAGTCAGCACAAAGACAACAGGAACACTGCCTTCACTATTCCAGCACCATTTAGACTTTAACATTTAAACATCAAATCAACACGGCTATATATGCTTAGTTTAATACACTAAAAACAAACTTAAAGATACCTAAATAAATTTAGTCCAATCAATAATGCTAAATATCCTGTGGCTGTCCATGGTACTGATTTCTGTGTGTATGTGTGCATGTAAAACAATAAATGTTGACTCAACCTACTTGAAGACTAGTTGAACGCCAATGCCATCCTCCTCTCTTTCATGTTGGCAAAACGGTCTATTTAGTTTAGTTTAGTTTATTAATTCGACCATTTAAAAAACAAGCAGACATAAAACTTGAAAAAGCCATACATGCACATGAATAAAATCATCGAGGATAACACACAATAAAGTCTGGGACTTATTTCCATTGTGGTCCTCTTGAGACAAGATGGCTGGACAAGATCCAACACAGTTAAACAAAGTACGGCAGTGAAATAATAAAACAAAAACAGAAGAAGAACATCTATCTCATCATTCCAGTTACATCATAGGGGTTATTCATATGGGCACAGAAGACATCAAACATATTTTTGCTTTATTTTTATAGCTGCCCAGAGAGGACGTTGTTTTTTTAAAGGTAGTCTATGGCTCTGTCACACAGTACAGTTTTTGTTTTGGTTGTCATAGGCTGCATAGCTAAAATGCTTGCTAGCCTGACTTCCTTGCATGGACAATGAACCAGCTAAGTTCAATCAATCAATCAATCAATCAATCAATCAATCAATCAATCAATCAATCAAATGAATTTATAAAGCCCTTCTTACATCAGCTGATGTCACAAAGTGCTGTACAGAAACCCAGCCTAAAACCCCAAACAGCAAGCAATGCAGGTACAGAAGCACAGTGGCTAGGAAAAACTCCCTAGAAAGGCCGGAACTTAGGAAGAAACCTAGAGAGGAACCAGGCTATGAGGGGTGGCCAGTCCTCTTCTGGCTGTGCCGGGTGGAGATTATAACAGAACATGGCCAAGATGTTCAAATGTTCATAGATGACCAGCAGGGTCAAAATAATAATAATCACAGTGGTTGTAGAGGGTGCAACAGGTCAGTACCTCAGGAGTAAATGTCAGTTATCTTTTCATAGCCGATCATTCAGAGTATCTCTACCACACCTGCTGTATCTAGAGAGTTGAAAACAGCAGGTCTGGGACAAGGTAGCACGTCCGGTGAACAGGTCAGGGTTCCATAGCCACAGGCAGAACAGTTGAAACTGGAGCAGCAGCACGACCAGGTGGACTGGGGACAGCAAGGAGTTATCCGGCCAGGTAGTCCTGAGGCATAGTCCTAGGGTTCAGGTCCTCTGAGAGAAAGAGAGAAAGAGAAAGAGAGAGAGAGAATACTTAAATTCACTAGGGACACCGGATAAGACAGGAGAAATACTGTAGATAAAACAGACTGACCCTAGCCCCCGACACATTAACTATTGTAGCATAAATACTGGAGACTGAGACAGGAGGCGTCAGGAGACACTGTGGCCCTGTCCGACGATACCCCCGGACAGGGCCAAACAGGCAGGATATAACCCCACCCACTTTGCCAAAGCACAGCCCCCACACCACTAGAGGGATATCTTCAAACACCAACTTACTATCCTGAGACAAGGCTGAGTGTAGCCCACGAAGATCTCCCAGACGGCACAAACCCGAGGGGAGGGGGGGCGCCAATCCGGACAGGAAGATTACGTTAGTGACTCAACCCACTCAAGTGATGCACCCCTCCTAGGGACGGCATGGAAGAGCACCAGTAAGCGAGTGACTTAGCCCCTGTAATAGGGTTAGAGGCAGAGAATCCCAGTGGAGAGAGGGGAACCGGCCAGGCAGAGACAGCAAGGGCGGTTCGTTGCTCCAGTGCCTTTCCGTTCACCTTCACACTCCTGGGCCAGACTACACTCAATTATAGGACCAATAATAGGACCTACTGAAGAGATGAGTCTTCAATAAAGACTTAAAGGTCAAGACCGAGTCTGCGTCTCTCATATTGATAGGCAGACCATTCCATAAAAATGGAGCTGTTTCAGAGAAAGCCCTGCCTCACGCTGTTTGCTTAGAAATTCTAGGGACAGTAACGAGGCCTGCGTCTTGTGACCGTAGTGTACGTGTAGGTATATACAGCACGACCAAATCGGAAAGATAGTTAGGAGCAAGCCCATGTAATGCTTTGTAGGTTAGCAGTAAAACCTTGAAATCAGCCTTAGCCTTAACAGGAAGCCAGTGTAGAAAGGCTAGTACTGGAGTAATATGTTCAAATTTAGCTAGTTAATGTGAACCTACTAGACTTAAATCATCTCAGGCCAGTAGCACAACATTAATTTATGGTTAGATTAGAATTGGTGTCATAATCATTGGCCTGTGCAGCGAATTAAGTCAAAACCACAAGTCCAAATCCCCATCTCCATCCATGGTTTAGGAAAGCGCCAATTTAGCAAGCTAGCTACTGCAGGACATCAACACACACAGACCAGAATAGACACCTTTTTCTGAAAATTGTGTTTTTCAAAGGAAGGGATTTGATTGATCTGAAGCCAAATCCAAACTGGCCTCTCATGGGGGTGTTTTTCTGTACCAGGACAACCCACAGTTGAGCTCTGCTCAATGCTGATTGGGTAATTATTTTATTTTAAAAAAGGATCAAGGGTGGCCAAACGCTTGCTGGCATCAATCAATCAAATGCTGCAGCGGAAACATATTATACTATTTTGATACAGATAGGATCAGATACATGGGCTACACATACTGAGACAGAGGGACGATGTTTCCCTTGCCTGGATGATTTCGCCGGTGAGATTCAGCCACTTGCGAAATGACGGAAAATGATGAAAACACAGAGAGCGAGGAAAGCAACATTATTTTGTCATTTTTATTTATTTATTGGTCAAATATGTGGGGAAGCCTGGTTTCCCTTGGCATCCATGAATACATGCCACTGAGTAGTGGGGGGAAAATTACCATCCAGTAAAATACTACTTGAGTAAAAGTCTAAAAGTATTTGGTTTTAAATATACTTAAGTATCAAAAGTAAATGTAATTACTAAAATATACTTAAGTATCAAAAGTAGAAGTAAAAGTATAAATAATTTAAAATGCCTTATATTAAGCAAAGCAGAAAGCACAATTTTCTTATTTTTTAAAATGTACAGATAGCCAGGGGCACAATCCAACACTCAGACATTATTTACAAAAGATGCATTTGTGTTTAGTGAATCAGCCTGACCATAGGCAGTAGGGATGACCACGTGTTCTCTCAATAAGTGCATGGATTTCATAATTTTCCTGTCCTGCTATGCATTCAAAATGTAACAAGTCATTTTGGTTGTCAGGGAAAATGGGTTGAGTAAAAAGTACAATATTTTCTATAGGAATGTAGTGAAGTAAAAGTAAAAGTAGTCCAAAATATAAATAGTAAAGTACAGATACCCCAAAAAACAACTTAAGTAGTACTTTAAAGTATTTTTACTTAAGTACTTTTACACCACTGCCACTGAGACCTGTAGGCGATACCAAAAGTTGCGCGTAATTGGAATAGCATTCTGAATTATGTCACCACTGCTCTCCCATAGCTGAGGGGGGAGGGGCAGATGGAGACAAGAGTTAAAACATCACTGACTTCTATGCAACCAGATAGTAAGTGGCTGATCGGGCAATTTGCACGTGAAGCTGAACATCGGGTTCAAAGGGCGAGGTCAGCGGAGTTCTGCGTCTCGGGGAGGATGAGATGAGACCAGACAAGCACAGTGCTGAACATCGCGGTAATTAAGGTAAAGTCATCTATATGCTCAAATCACTGTTTATTGGTCACATACACAGTTTAGCAGATGTTATAGTGGGTGCAGTGAAATGCCTATGTTACTAGCTCCTAACAATGCAGTAAAATGTGAAACAAGTAGGCTCCACAAATAATACAATATTATAAATAAATCTTGAAATTCGGAATGAATCCAGTTAACCCAAATGGCTCTGTAACAGTTATCCAAATGCAATCTATAAGGATATACACCTGATGAATTTACACAAGATATCCTAAGAATGCCATGTACAGCCAACACAACAATGTACATCAGTAGATATATTACAGTGAGCTACTCTATGTCAAAGATCTAGTATATTAGTAAATATGTGGTGTGCATAAACTATGTAACCAAAATGCTACAGTCATAGAAATAATAGAATGAGCTATGTGGAGAATACAGTATTTAAATACACAGTACATAATCCCATGGCAAAATGGATAGAATTGCAGGAATTTAGCTTCCGGATCAGAGTCTGGAATATAAAAATACAGTAGGCAGGGGGAATTTGGAATAGGTGGGACACTTTTTGCATTTCTGTCTCTTGTAACCTTTTTCAACATCTGTCCAACATATTATCCCAATGCCACATAATACAATTCTGAAATCCTCAAGACGTTTCCTTATCACACACACACACAAAAAATATCATATTCACGGGAGTCATAACACACACATTTGTGTACGCTGAGTCAAAACCATATTTTCAGTTTGCATTGGTAGACTGGGACAGCAGGTCAGGTAAACTAGAACCCATTATTATAGTGTTAATTGTAACCCAATGACAATTACATTTTGTGTGATTAGGAGACATCTGAGGATTTCAGAAATTTATCATGTTTTGGGCTAATTTGTTGTTTTGAGATCTGAAGAGGTTACAGAAGAGGGAAATGCAAAAAGGGTCACACTTTTTCTGAATTCACTCAAATAGCAGAACTAATAACAGTACTACAAGAAAACATGAACAGGATATAGTTATACAACACCAGAGCCCTGTCTAGCCTAAGTACAGGAGGTCCCTAATGTAAACTGGATCTCTTTCCTCCATTGGAAAAGCCTATAAGACTGTCCCACTTCAGCTACTCCATGCTGTCCCACTTCAGCTACTCCATGCTGTTCCACTGCAGCTACTCCATGCTGTCCCACTTTAGCTACTCCATGCCTCCATGCTGTCCCACTTCAACTACTCCATGCTGTCCCACTTTAGCTACTCCATGCTGTCCTACTTTAGCTACTCCATGCTGTCCTACTTTAGCTACTCCATGCTGTCCCACTTTAGCTACTCCATGCTGTCCCACTTTAGCTACTCCATGCCGTTCTACTTTAGCTACTCCATGCTGTCCTACTTTAGCTACTCCATGCTGTCCTACTTTAGCTACTCCATGCTGTCCCACTTTAGCTACTCCATGCTGTCCCACTTTAGCTACTCCATGCTGTCCCACTTTAGCTACTCCATGCCGTCCCACTTCAGCTACTCCATGCCGTCCTACTTTAGCTACTCCATGCCGTCCCACTTTAGCTACTTCATGCCGTCCCACTTTAGCTACTCCATGCCGTCCCACTTTAGCTACTCCATGCCGTCCCACTTTAGCTACTCCATGCCGTCCCACTTTAGCTACTCCATGCCGTCCCACTTTAGCTACTCCATGCTGTCCCACTTTAGCTACTCCATGCTGTCCTACTTTAGCTACTCCATGCTGTCCCACTTTAGCTACTCCATGCTATCCCACTTTAGCTACTCCATGCGTCCCACTTTAGCTACTCCATGCCGTCCCATTTTAGCTACTCCATGCCGTCCCACTTTAGCTACTCCATGCCGTCCCACTTTAGCTACTCCATGCCGTCCCACTTTAGCTACTCCATGCCGTCCCACTTTAGCTACTCCATGCCGTCCCACTTTAGCTACTCCATGCCGTCCCATTTTAGCTACTCCATGCCGTCCCACTTTAGCTACTCCATGCCGTCCCACTTTAGCTACTCCATGCCGTCCCACTTTAGCTACTCCATGCCGTCCCACTTTAGCTACTCCATGCCGTCCCACTTTAGCTACTCCATGCCGTCCCACTTTAGCTACTCCATGCCGTCCCACTTTAGCTACTCCATGCCGTCCCACTTTAGCTACTCCATGCTGTCCCACTTTAGCTACTCCATGCCGTCCCACTTTAGCTACTCCATGCCGTCCCACTTTAGCTACTCCATGCCGTCCCACTTTAGCTACTCCATGCCGTCCCACTTTAGCTACTCCATGCCGTCCCACTTTAGCTACTCCATGCCGTTCTACGTTAGCTAGCTATGGTTGAAAAACAATTACTGAATTACAAAATGGAAACACAATATTAGCAACTTTTTTATGCATTTTGATGCACCAGTACATAGTGTGCACATTTACATCACCACTTGGCACAGTGCATTATTTATGACAGTTTTATACATCAAAACAGAAAAAAACCTTTGAAGTTTGCTCTGCCCCCATCGATGAGGTCACACCAATGAATTGATGTGATTTCGATCATGTGGTTTCTCAGCAAGGATTTAGTAACCAAGACCAAGAAATAAACCCTTAGGATTAAGCTGTGCCAGTTTATATGATGTCCCACTCTTTCTGAACTCACCCTAAGTGAATGGTGTGTGTAAGGACAGTATGGACAGTATGTGAATAGAAAAGGTGTGTACAGCAGTAGTTATATAATATAAGCCATCACTAGAATACAGTATATACAATGCATTTGGAAAGTATTCAGACCCCTTGACTTTTTCCACATTTTGTTACATTAGTCTTATTCTAAAATATATATATTTTTAAATTCTCATCAATCAACACACAATACCCCATAATGACAAAGCGAAAACAGGTTTTTAGAAATTACTTACGTACAGTGAGGGAAAAAGTATTTGATCCCCTGCTGATTTTGTACGTTTGCCCACTTACAAAGAAATGATCAGTCTATAATTGTAATGGTAGGTTTATTTGAACAGTGAGAGACAGAATAACAACAAAAAAATCCAGAAAAACGCATGTCAAAAATGTTATAAATTGATTTGCATTTTAATGAGGGAAGTAAGTATTTGGCCCCTCTGCAAAACATGACTTAGTACTTGGTGGCAAAACCCTTGTTGGCAATCACAGAGGTCAGACGTTTCTTGTAGTTGGCCACCAGGTTTGCACACATCTCAGGAGGGATTTTGTCCCACTGCTCTTTGCAGATCTTCTCCAAGTCATTAAGGTTTTGAGGCTGACGTTTGGCAACTCGAACCTTCAGCTCCCTCCACAGATTTTCTATGGGATTAAGGTCTGGAGACTGGCTAGGCCACTCCAGCACCTTAATGTGCTTCTTCTTGAGCCACTCCTTTGTTGCCTTTGAGTCATTGTCATGCTAGAATACCCATCCACGACCCATTTTCAATGCCCTGGCTGAGGGAAGGAGGTTCTCACCCAAGATTTGATGGTACATGGCCCCGTCCATCGTCCCTTTGATGCGGTGAAGTTGTCCTGTCCCCAGAAAAACACCCCCAAAGCATAATGTTTCCACCTCCATGTTTGACGGTGGGGATGTTGTTCTTGGGGTCATAGGCAGCATTCCTCCTCCTCCAAACACGGCGAATTGAGTTGATGCCAAAGAGCTCCATTTTGGTCTCATCTGACCACAACACTTTCACCCAGTTGTCCTCTGAATCATTCAGATGTTCATTGGCAAACTTCAGACGGGCATGTATATGTGCTTTCTTGAGCAGGGGCACCTTGCGGGCGCTGCAGGATTTCAGTCCTTCACGGCGTAGTGTGTTACCAATTGTTTTCTTGGTGACTATGGTCCCAGCTGCCTTGAGATCATTGACAAGATCCTCCCGTGTAGTTCTGGGCTGATTCTTCACCGTTCTCATGATCATTGCAACTCCACGAGGTGAGATCTTGCATGGAGCCCCAGGCTGAGGGAGATTGACAGTTCTTTTGTGTTTCTTCCATGTGCGAATAATCACACCAAATGTTGTCACCTTCTCACCAAGCTGCTTGGCGATGGTCTTGTAGCCCATTCCAGCCTTGTGTAGGTCTACAATCTTGTCCCTGACATCCTTGGAGGGCTCTTTGGTCTTGGCCATGGTGGAGAGTTTGGAATCTGATTGATTGATTGCTTCTGTGGACAGGTGTCTTTTATACAGGTAACAAGCTGAGATTAGGAGCACTCCCTTTAAGAGTGTGCTCCTAATTTCAGCTCGTTACCTTTATAAAAGACACCTGGGAGACAGAAATCTTTCTGATTGAGAGGGGGTCAAATACTTATTTCCTTCATTAAAATGCAAATCAATTTATAACATTTTTGACATGCGTTTTTCTGGATTTTTTTGTTGTTATTCTGTCTCTCACTGTTCAAATAAACCTACCATTAAAATTATAGACTGATCATTTCTTTGTCAGTGGGCAAACGTACAAAATCACCAGGGGATCAAATACTTTTTTCCCTCACTGTAAATATCTTATTTACATAAGCATTCAGACCCTTTGCTATGAGTCTCTAAATTGAGCTCAGGTGCATCCTGTTTCCATTGATCATCCTTGAGATGTTTCTACAACTTGATTGGAGTCCACCTGTAGTAAATTAAATTTATTGGACATGATTTGAAAAGGCAAACACCTGTCACAGATGACAATGCATGTCAGAGCAAAAACCAATCCATGAGGTTGAAGGAATTGTCCGTAGAGCTCCGAGACAGGATTATGTCGAGTCACAGATCTGGGGAAGGGTACCAAAAAATGTATGCAGCATTGAAGGTCCCCAAGAACACAGTGGCCTCCATGAATCTTAAATGTAAGAAGTTTGGAACCACCATGGCTTCCTAGAGCTGGCCGCCCAGCCACACTGAGCAATCGGGGCAGAAGGGCCTTGGTCAGGGAGGTGACCAAGAACCCGATGGTCACTCTGACAGAGCTCCAGATTTCCTCTGCGGAGATGGGAGAACTTTCCAGAAGGACAACCATCTATGCAGCACTCCAACAATCAGGCTTTTATAGTAACAGACGGAAGCCACTCCTCAGTAAAAGGCACATGACAGCCCACTTGGAGTTTGCCAAAAGGCACCTAAAGATTCTCAGACCATGAGAAACAAGATTATCTGGTCTGATGAAACCAAGATTGAACTCTTTGGCCTGAATGCCAAGCATCACGTCTGGAGGAAACCTGGCACCGTCCCTACGTTGAAGCATGGTGGTGGCAGGATCATGCTGTGGGGATGTTTTTCAGCGACAGGGACTGGGAGACTAGTCAGGATCGAGAGAAAGATGAACGGAGCAAAGTACAGAGAGATCCTTGATAAAAACCTGCTCCAGAGCGCTCAGGACCTCAGACTGGGGTGAAGGTTCACCTTCCAACAGGACAACAACCCTAAGCACACAGCCAAGACAACGCAGGAGTGGCTTCGGGAGAAGTTTATGAATGTCCTTGAGTGGCCCAGCCAAAGCCCGGACTTGAACCCGATCGAACATCTCTGGAGAGACCTGAAAATAGCTGTACATCAACGCTCCCCATCCAACCTGACAGAGCTTGAGAGGATCTGCAGAGAAGAATGGGAGAAACTCCCGAAATACAGGTTTGCCAAGCTTATTGTGTCATACCCAAGAAGACTCGAAGCTGTAATCGCTGCTAAAGGTGCTTCAACAAAGTACTGAGTAAAGGGTCTGAATACTTATGTAAATGTAATATTTCCGTTTTTTATTTTTAATACATTTGCAAAAATGTCTAAAAAGCTGTTTTTGCATTGTCATTATGAGGTATTGTGTGTAGATTGGTGAGGGAAAAAAATGACATAATGACAACGCAAAAACAGTTTTTTTCAGAGTTACTGAAATGGTTGTTCCAGTTTAAATGGTTTAGGTAGTCTCCTTTATCAATGTTCCTAACCCTGAAAGTTATTCTGAATGCAGGTTGCGTGTGAATAAAAATGTAAACTGTTGGATGTCCTAACTCTGGCTGGATTCCAATAGGAGTTACATGTCACTTTGCAAGCCAGAATAATTGTGATATATTGTAATAAACAGTTTAGTTTTAATGATAACATTCACATACAGTAGAAACTCACTAGATCAATTCCACGGAACTGAAAATGAACGAATTCAACAACCATGTCTCTTTCACTAACAAATACAGTCATGGGCGGTAACTCTACAATTCACTCGAAAAGGTAAGGCACACTGGGAAATTTATTGGATTCGTGGGGGCGTGGCTTTCAAATCATTATTTTTGGCCACCCATAAATGGAAGTGATGTACCAGTTTTATGGGTCTATGGTTATGGTAATTAAAATTTGAGCATGTGTGCTGCCATTTCTGAAGTCTTTATAAACACATACATAAGAGCATGTGGCAATAAAGACTTAAAAAAAATACATTGTTGTAAACTATATACACTTCATAGTGATCAAAATACTATATGAGTTGTTATTGCATTTGATTTATTAGGATCCCCATTAGCCGATGCCAATGGTGACAGCTAGTCTTACTGGGGCCCGACATATAACGAGAAAGACATTACAGACAAAATACTTTACAATTTTTTGCATAACACTGAAAATGTTCATTCCCAAACACTGACTCTAGCTCTGTTAACACATGGTTCTAACTTGCGTCCTTTGTCCTGATCTTGTCCACATTCTCATAGTGTCCACATTTGTAGACAGGTGTAGACAATCAAAAGACACTATACGCCTCCAGAGGTAGTCAGACACATATTTTGTCTGTATATCGTACAAGTGTAGACAGATCTGGACAGAGAAACCATTTGAATCATAATTATCCTGCCCTATAAAAGCATTGACAGGTGGCACCATTAACTGATTACATCAATATGTGTCTTACAATAAATAAATAAATATTATTTTGAAAGAATAGCTGTGAAATAATTTGCATAAAGGAAGGGACCAGGAAGTGTAACAGCGTCAGCACTAGCACACTAATAATTTAACACTCAAAAGTGTGGACCCGTTTAGACACTGGCTAGTGTTGATTTAACACTGGAGAATTTGCTGTGTGGGCCTAAGCTACTCATGGCGTACCTTATGTTATTATATTTATATATTGAAGTTGAGATATGTATTGCAAACAAGTTTAACTACATTATTTAATGCACATTTAGGCTACATATTATTAAGTGAACACACCACCTCAGACTTCAGTGCAGAGCCAACCTTTGACTGTGATCTGATTACAATCACATAGCCATCATGCAGTAGCTTTCCCAACTATTTATAAACACCATGCACACTCAGGCTCTCATAAAGAATGACTGATAAACTCTCTCACCCTTAAACACATCAACCTAGATAACTACTGGTGGTTTGGGGCAGGGCTATAGCCTACCTACCATATCTACCAGACCCTCTCTTGAGAGAGAACTGCCTACTGAGGTGGAGACTGGAATCTGTGCCTGTCTCGCCCTCTACTGGTCAATTACAATCTGTACTGTTCCTTCTCTCTCTTTTACATATTTTAACTGTTCCTTCTCCCCCTCTACCTCTCTCTCACACGCTTCTCTCTGTCTCTCTCATTCTCCTCTGTCCCGCCCTCTCTCTCTCTCTCACACAAACACACACACACAATAAATCATGAAAAACGTATTTGATGTATAATACTTTTTATTTTAACTTAAAAAGAGATTGGATCAAAAACAGACTCAATAAATAAGAAATAAATATCATTGTTGTAATAATTCATTCATAATTATAATTACTCTGACCGAGTCTGACAGAAACAGACCCTTTTTTGCTCTAAAAAATTCTAAAATCAGAAACTCGTAACCCCTTTAAACCCTTCATCATTTCTCCCTATTAACAAAAATAATTGATAAATTAGTCAATAAATAAAAAATTGTTAAAATATTAAAACCTCTCAGAAAAGGTGCAGTCCCTCCCACCCACATGTATCCTAAAATCTAAGTAGAAATTGAAAATATGTTTGTGATTCTCCCCTTTCTTTATTTCTAATACAATATCCCCTAACGAAGATAATAATAATAACAATAATAATAATATTGTGTAATTTTTCAGTGATTTATCTAAAGTACTCTTCTTTTTGCGTTTTTTTGGAATGTTACTCTTCTTAAACTAAATTATTTACAGGCCATAAGGATCTCTCTCCAAAGTTTCTCTAAACTACTCATTTTGTCGCAATATTTTTTCCTGTTTTCCTTTTTTTATTACGAAATGGAGGCCTTCCTATTTGTATCATGTTATACACATGTAATAGCCATGTTATATGACATGTTATGGTCCAAAGAAGTGATATATCACCATTATTCATCATTTCATCAATGACTTTAGTAAGTACTTCCTGGGTCGTGTGTGTGTGTGTGATCTTCACTGCCCTACACACTCCAGACAAACTCCTCACAAACTATTTTCAAACTGAGTCCAGTTCAATGGGTACGATTACTGACATATATGTATTTGAAAGCATGTGTGTGTTTGTGTGTGTGAGGACTATGATATGTACATTGGTCAATATCTGTGCCTTGGTCCTTTTAGAGTGCAAAGTGTGAGTGGTCTGTGTGTGTGTGTCCTGTTCCCCGTCGCTCAAAAGAAAGGTAGTAGGTCTGAGGGCGCAATGCACGCTGGGATTCCACCACAGGCGGAGTCAGAAAACTTCACCTGTAAGAGCGAAGGAAGGAAGAGGGAGGGAGGGGTTGGGGGACAGATGTAGAGATAGAGAGAGAGAGTGAGAGAAAGAGGTAGAGAGAGAGTGAGAGAGAGAGAGAGAGGGAGGGGGATAGAGAGAGAGAGGGAGAGTGAGAGAAAGAGAGAGAGAGAGAGCGCGAGAGAGTGGGGGGGAGGGGATGTATAGAGAGAGAGAGAGAGAGGGAGGGGGATAGAGAGAGAGAGTGAGAGAAAGAGAGAGAGAGAGAGAGAGGGGGATAGAGAGAGAGAGAGAGAGGAGAGAGAGAGAGAGAGAGAGAGAGATAGAGAGAGAGAGAGAGAGAAAGAGAGAGGGGGGGATAGAGAGAGAGAGAGGGGGAGGGGGATAGAGAGAGAGAGAGAGAGAGAGCTTGTTAGGACATGGATATAGTTTTCTGGTTTCCCTCTACTGTAATCCTCTATATATCAGAGAACAAAGAAATAACAGTATGGAAACAATTCATCCCTCATGTGGATGAGATTTCCAACAAAAAAATCTATTACCAGAAACCATTTGCACAAAACAGTTTACCTCTACTAAGTCTGCATCATTGGTTACTATAGTAAACCTCTGTGTTTTTCAACAGGGATAACGTCATGGTGCTTTTACACATAGACATACAGAGTGTCCAGGGCATGCAACTCAACACAGTGAAATATCCATGAAAGTTGTTGTCATTTGGCAGGCCTTTTGCCTTTTCTGTAATTGTATGTATGTCTGTGTGTTTGTGTGTATGTGTGTGTCCGTGCACGCACACGTTGTACTTGTGTCTTAGATCACGGCAAGCAAAGGTTCCCAACATGCATCACTCTCTGGCAGTTGCAATATAGAAATTCTGGGTAACAGTCTCCCTGAGTCCACAAGTAGCCTAGAATTCTGTGTGGTAGCTTCTCATGTAAATTAAAGCCATTAAAATACATTTTTCTAATTTGTAGTCTTTTAATGTTATTATTAGATTATTCAGAAAAACTGATCTAAGGTCAGTTTTGTGTTTTCTCCCATATGGTTAACGTTTTGATTTGGGGCAGGTTAGCTGATCCTAGATCTGCCTCTATGGGTAACATCTACCCGTACCAAGACAATTTTTTCCCCATGTATATTAATTCTCCCAGAATTCCTATAGTTTATGTCTGTTCTCCAATCGGCAAGAGGCAATGTTTAGCACCATCACAACCACATACCATTACCTCAAAACACCGGCCAGGGGGGTGAGAGAAGGGGAGAGAGAAAGGAAGCAAGAGAGGAGGGGAGAAAGAAAGATGGGAGGGGAAAGGGAAAGATGGAAGGAGAAAGAAAGATGGGAGGGGAGAAAAGGAGATATGGAGTGATAGAGAGATATAAAACAGGAGGGGGAAATAGGCTGGTAGAAAATAAGGGGAAATAGACACCAATCAGAAAGTCAGGCCAGTCCACAGTCTTACCAATCAGAAGCCAAGGACACAGCCCACCAATCAGAATCCAGCTCAGCAGAGTTTAGTGTCATCAGAGGTCCACAGTCCAGTGCTGCATCTGAATAGTCTGAAGTAACTTCCTCTCCCTGTCTCTTTCCTCTCTATGCTTATCTGCTCATCTTCCACCCTTTTGTTTTCACCTATTATTTGGTTTCAGTGCAGATGAAGGAAATGCGACCAGGTGATGAAGGCTCTTTAAACTATGAGATGGACTTGGACTTATCCTAGGAATGTGTGCTGTTTATGGGGAGTTATTTACAATTCATTGCTTAGCTTACACATGCTAAATAATTTCACACATTTTCCTTACAAAGGGGTTACCCACCTCTATATCCACATAGGCTATGATCAGGCAATGATCAGCACCAAATGCAGATGGCTGGGCTGGACTAGGCTGGGCTGGACTGGACTGAGCTGGGCTGGACTAGACTTGGATAGTTCTAGGCTAGACTGGGATAGTTTACGGCGTAAATCTGTACTTCAAACCCAACAACACATGAAGGGGCCCCATTACCTGTTACCCCATTACACACTGAATGGCCTGGTTAGAGACTGTAGGAAAACATTCATAAACCTACTGTAATCACACAGCTAACTTTGGACACACACACACACACACACACACACACACACACACACACACACACACACACACACACACACACACACACACACACACACACACACACACACACACACGCCCCCTTGCCCACCTCAGTCTAGCCCAAATATACAGTAGCACTATAATGATAATGACACCAAACAGAACACTACAGAAACTGATCAAAAACTAAACTGCGGAAAAACAACGACCATTAATACAGAATTTATCCAAATATCCATTACAATTATCCATCAGTCAATGCGGATATTCAATCGAATCAATTGATACTAAATTAATCAGATCCCAGTTATTGACAGTTATTGATCAGTATGTGCACAGGTCAATACAAAAGAAAGTCACAATGCACCAAACACAGTCTGTGGTCACCACGGCAACAGGGCATGCAGGTCAGTGCATGGCCGGTTGCTCGGGGCGACAGAACAAACAAAAAAATCGCCAAGGGCAACCAGCACAGGCAATCCACCTCCACAGCAACCCAGACACAGGCCAACCAATCAACTTACAACACGTGAGAGGAAGGGGGGTCGGGGCTTTATCGGTCGCTAGGTAACCATAGTGATGGGATCCCCGCGAATTATGATTGGACGGGAGGATCTCGGGTGAGGTATGTTGTTGTTTCAGGAAAAGATTAAAAAACATCAGAAAATAAAAATAAATAAAAAATATAAAGTTGGATAACAATATTTCAATAATTTAGTTTTGATTAATTTGGCTACAATATCTCTAAATGATTGAACTACCTACAAAGCATGTTTTGTTATTTCATGTGTTTAATATTCTTTACCACATATGCACTGCTTATTTAAGATCCCGCCCACTCGCTCCATATAGCTCTTTCACCAATCAGCATTTTAGAAAGCTGTGACTGACAGCAGCTTGCATAAACTCCATTGTCATTCTTTCCTGTTTCCTCCCCAAACCCAAGTATCCCTCCTCCTTCCCATCACTTCTCTCTTACACACCTAAGTATCCCTCCTCCCTCCTCCATACTACCCTCCTCTCTCCTCCCCGCCTCTCTCCTGCCTCCTACCCTCCTCCCTCCTACCCTCCTCCTCCCGCCTACCCTCCTCTCTCCTCCCTGGCTCACTCCTGCCTCCTACTCTCCTTCCTCCTACCCTCCTCTCTCCTGCTTCCTACCCTCCTCTCTCCCCCCTCCTACCCTCCTTCCTCCTCCCTCCTACCCTCCTATCTCCTACCCTCCTCCCTCCTCCCCTCCTCTCTCCTACCCTCCTCTCTCCTCCCTCCTCCCCACCTCTCTCCTCTCTCCATATCTCCTCTCATCTACCCTCCTCTCTCCCATACTCCTCTCTCCTACCCTCCTCTCTCCTCCCCTCCTCTCTTCTACCCTCCTCTCTCTTACCTTCTCTTCTACCTTCCTCTCCTCCCTCATTCTCTTCTTCCCTTTTATTGCTTCCCATTCCTCCATCCCTCTATCCACACATTCTTTCTCCTCCCTCTCTCTTTCCCAGCCCCTATCACTTCTCACCTCTCTCACCTCTCTCTCTCTCACCTCTCTCTCCTCTCTCCTTCAGTAGGGGCGGTTGGCGTCTTTAGGTCGTTTCAGCTGCACCTTGAGTCTCTTCATGCCGATCTGGAACCCATTCATAGCCTGGATGGCAGTCTGGGCACTGGATGGGTTGTCAAAACTCACAAAACCTGGGGAGGGAACGAGGAACGAGAGAGGAACATTCTGAAATGTAATATAACATGTATAATCACATTGTTTCATTGTAACAGACAGCGATACAGTCATACAGTATGCTACCAGCAACTGTCAGTTACGATCATCATGTATCATAGCAACAGACAGAGATACAGTCATACAGTATGCTACCAGCAACTGTCAGTTATGATCATCATGTATCATAGCAACAGACAGAGATACAGTCATACAGTATGCTACCAGCAACTGTCAGTTATGATCATCATGCATCATAGCAACAGACAGAGATACAGTCATACAGTATGCTACCAGCAACTGTCAGTTATGATCATCATGCATCATAGCAACAGACAGAGATACAGTCATACAGTATGCTACCAGCAACTGTCAGTTATGATCATCATGTATCATAGCAACAGACAGAGATACAGTCATACAGTATGCTACCAGCAACTGTCAGTTATGATCATCATGTATCATAGCAACAGACAGAGATACAGTCATACAGTATGCTACCAGCAACTGTCAGTTATGATCATCATGCATCATAGCAACAGACAGAGATACAGTCATACAGTATGCTACCAGCAACTGTCAGTTATGATCATCATGTATCATAGCAACAGGTGGAATTGCAATTCTCTCTTATCTCCCCCGTTCCTCCTTTCTTTCCTTTTCTCCTGGATACTCACTATTCACCATTTCTGCCTCTCTCCTATCTCTCCCCCTTCAGTCCCTCTCTCTCTGTCTTACCGAAGCACTTGCTCTGGTTGGTGGCGCGGTCTACAAAGACTTTAGCTGAGATGACGTTTCCAAAGGGCAGAAACATCTGGAGCATCTCACTGTCACTGAACTCCTGAGGCAGGTGGTAGATAAAGATATTACAACCCTCTGGCCCTAGGGGAGGAACACACACACGTTAGGGTCTGCGACGGAGAGACACACTCACACAAATATTCATGAGGATCTGTGATTCACATGCACACTAATCTGAGACACACACACACAACAGGTGCTGTCTGAGAGACAGGAAGTGACATCACCTTCTCGCTGCTGCTGTTGCTGGGGCTGCTGGTGTTGCTGGGCAACCAGGGTAGGTTGCTGTGGAAAATGCTGGCCGACCAATCCATAGGCAGCAGGGTACGCCGCTGTGATGAGAGAGAGAGTGACATCAGATGATGAAACACTGGTTGGAGGTCCAAGTCACCCCTAACCACAGATCTAGGATCAGATTACCCTACATGCCCTCAGTGGCAGAGATGGTAGGGAGGAACACACCTCTGACCCTGTACCACAGGGATCATCAACTAGATTCACCTCTGACCCTGTACCACAGGGATCATCAACTAGATTCACCTCTGACCCTGTACCACAGGGATCATCAACTAGATTCACCTCTGACCCTGTACCACAGGGATCATCAACTATATTCACCTCTGACCCTGTACCACGGGGATCATCAACTAGATTCACCTCTGACCCTGTACCACAGGGATCATCAACTAGATTCACCTCTGACCCTGTACCACGGGGATCATCAACTAGATTCACCTCTGACCCTGTACCACAGGGATCATCAACTAGATTCACCTCTGACCCTGTACCACAGGGATCATCAACTAGATTCACCTCTGACCCTGTACCACAGGGATCATCAACTAGATTCACCTCTGACCCTGTACCACAGGGATCATCAACTAGATTCACCTCTGACCCTGTACCACAGGGATAATCAACTAGATTCACCTCTGACCCTGTACCACAGGGATCATCAACTAGATTCACCTCTGACCCTGTACCACGGGGATCATCAACTAGATTCACCTCTGACCCTGTACCACGGGGATCATCAACTAGATTCACCTCTGACCCTGTACCACGGGGATCATCAACTAGATTCACCTCTGACCCTGTACCACGGGGATCATCAACTAGATTCACCTCTGACCCTGTACCACGGGGATCATCAACTAGATTCACCTCTGACCCTGTACCACGGGGATCATCAACTAGATTCACCTCTGACCCTGTACCACGGGGATCATCAACTAGATTCACCTCTGACCCTGTACCACGGGGATCATCAACTAGATTCACCTCTGACCCTGTACCACGGGGATCATCAACTAGATTCACCTCTGACCCTGTACCACGGGGATCATCAACTAGATTCACCTCTGACCCTGTACCACGGGGATCATCAACTAGATTCACCTCTGACCCTGTACCACGGGGATCATCAACTAGATTCACCTCTGACCCTGTACCACGGGGATCATCAACTAGATTCACCTCTGACCCTGTACCACGGGGATCATCAACTATATTCACCTCTGACCCTGTACCACGGGGATCATCAACTAGATTCACCTCTGACCCTGTACCACGGGGATCATCAACTAGATTCACCTCTGACCCTGTACCACGGGGATCATCAACTAGATTCACCTCTGACCCTGTACCACAGGGATCATCAACTAGATTCACCTCTGACCCTGTACCACGGGGATCATCAACTAGATTCACCTCTGACCCTGTACCACGGGGATCATCAACTATATTCACCTCTGACCCTGTACCACGGGGATCATCAACTAGATTCACCTCTGACCCTGTACCACAGGGATCATCAACTAGATTCACCTCTGACCCTGTACCACGGGGATCATCAACTATATTCACCTCTGACCCTGTACCACGGGGATCATCAACTAGATTCACCTCTGACCCTGTACCACAGGGATCATCAACTAGATTCACCTCTGACCCTGTACCACAGGGATCATCAACTAGATTCACCTCTGACCCTGTACCACGGGGATCATCAACTAGATTCACCTCTGACCCTGTACCACGGGGATCATCAACTATATGCACCTCTGACCCTGTACCACAGGGATCATCAACTAGATTCACCTCTGACCCTGTACCACAGGGATCATCAACTAGATTCACCTCTGACCCTGTACCACGGGGATCATCAACTATATTCACCTCTGACCCTGTACCACAGGGATCATCAACTAGATTCACCTCTGACCCTGTACCACAGGGATCATCAACTAGATTCACCTCTGACCCTGTACCACAGGGATCATCAACTAGATTCACCTCTGACCCTGTACCACGGGGATCATCAACTAGATTCACCTCTGACCCTGTACCACAGGGATCATCAACTATATTCACCTCTGACCCTGTACCACAGGGATCATCAACTAGATTCAGCCGCGGGCTGATTTCTTTCTTGAGTCGATGGTCAGGGGGTCGGAACATAATTACAAGTAATTTGTATACTCTAAATTGACTACAAGAATCCCGATATAACGTTTGACTAAAACATAATTTCAAACCTTGCTTACATTTGATTACCATCACATATATATCTCCCTACTATGCATTGAAAACCATATGCAAAATTAAAATCACTTTCTGGTGTTTTTGTTCTTTTATCTCCTAAAATTTGGGTGGCCAAATAAAATCACTGCTGGGGAACCCTGCTGTACCAGTTAATTACTGTCCTACTCTGAGAGCATTGAGGACTCCATTCTGACAATGCAAAATGAACCCAGTCACTAAAAAGTGTCATAGGAGCTGGTAGTGTGTGACTGTGGCCCACCTGTGTAGTGCTGCATGCCTGCATACGCCTGCTGGAGAGGGTCTAGAGATAATGCTGGACTCTGGGCTGCAGGGAGAGAGGGAGGGAAGCAGGGAGGGAGGCAGGGAGGGAGGCAGGGAGGGAGGGAGAGAGAGAGGGAGAGAGGAAGGGAGATAAGTAGGGAGGGAGAGAGCGAGGGAAGCAGGAATGCAGGGAGGGAGGGAGAGAGAGAGAGAGGAAGGGAGATAAGTAGGAAGGGAGAGAGGGAGGGAGGGAAGTATGGAGGGAGTGGCAGAGCAGAGAGAGTGAATATAGGGAACAAATGGAGATATCAGTATTTCTGTGGTAAATATTCTATCTTTGGTAATTCAGCTCGTACCTTGGTACGCATGAATGCCATTGGTGTATAGTGCTTCCGATGCTTGCTGTCCATTGGTTGGTGGACTGTAACCATTGACTCCTAGAGGTGGAGGTAGTGATGGCACGGGCGTGGCTGAGATGGTTGGAGGGGTATTCGTACCTGCAAACCGGGAGGACCAATCACAGTGGAGGAGATATTGTGATTGACAGCTACTAGACTCTATAGTGTATAAGAAAGAGAAAAAGGCAGGGCATAAATGCAGGGGAGAAGCAATGATTGGTTAGTGGGGCAAAGGGAGTTAAGGGAAGGGTGCATCTTATTGTAAAGTGGCTTCCTCTTCTTGTCTACCTTCCTCAATCTGAATTGATGTTAAGAAAACTGGACTGGTGAAAGGTAATTCCCAGCTTTCAGATGAGTGTAGAATCGATTGTTGTAGACTGTAAAGGATGCTGATTAGATGAGGAGGAGAAGAAGCCACTTTACACTATTGAGATGCACCTATAAGAAGATGAACTTAGAAACTAATGAACAGAAGTAAATGTACATCAAATAGACAGACTTGATCTGCATAGCATAGTAAACATAAGATCAATCTATGTTATTACTAACATACAGTATCCGTAAGCATCTGTAAGTGTGTGTGTGTGTGTGTGTGTGTGTGTGTGTGTGTGTGTGTGTGTGTGTGTGTGTGTGTGTGTGTGTGTGTGTGTGTGTGTGTGTGTGTGTGTGTGTGTGTGTCTGTGTGTCTGTGTGTGTGTGTGTACCAGAGGAAGATGTGATGGGCGTGGCGATGATTCCGTTTGCGTTGAGCGCTGCCATCTGCTGCATCTGTAAACTGGCAACAGTTGCTACGGGAGACAGGTACGCTGACTGAGCAACAAGAGCTTGCTGCTGGACAATCTAGAGAAAGAAAGAAAAAAAGAGAGAGAGAGGAGAGAGAAAAATGGGAGAAAGAGAGTGAGAGAGAGAGAGAGGAAAGACAGGGAGATATTAGGCCGATACCCAATAATTATAAAATCCAGGAAAGAGCCGTTAAATTCTACAACCGCCTAAAAGGAAGCAATTCCCAAACCTTCCATAAGAAAACCATCCCCTATAGAGAGATGAACCTGGAGAAGAGTCCCCTAAGCAAGCTGGTCCTGGGGCTCTGTTCACAAACACAAACAGACCCCACAGAGCCTCAGGACAGCAACACAATTAGACCCAACCAAATCACGAGAAAACAAAAAGATAATTACTTGACACATTTGAAAGAATTAACAAAAAAACTGAGCAAACTAGAATGCTATTTGGCCCTAAACAGAGAGTACACAGTGACAGAATACCTGACCACTGTGACTGACCCAACCTTAAGGAAAGCTTTGACTATGTACAGACTCAGTGAGCATAGCCTTGCTATTGAGAAAGGCTGCCGTAGGCAGACCTGACTCTCAAGAGAAGACAGCCTATGTGCACACTGCCCACAAAATGGGGTGGAAACTGAGCTGCACTTCCTAACCTCCTGCCAAATGTATGACCATATTAGAGATGCATATTCCCTCAGATTATGCAGATCCACAAAGAATTTGAAAACAAACCCAATTTTGATAAACTCATGTATCTATAGGGTGAAATACCACAGTGTGCCATCACAGCAGAAAGATTTGTGACCTGTTGCCACAAGAAAAGGTCAACCAGTGAAGAACAAACACCATTGTAAATACAACCTATATTTGTTTATTTATTTTCTATTTGCACATCGTTACAACACTGTATATAGACATAATATGACATTTGAAATGTCTTTATTATTTTGGAACTTCTGTGAGTGTAATGTTTACTGTTAATTTGTGTTGTTTATTTCACTTTTGTTTATTATCTACGTCACTTGCTTTGGCAATGTAAACATATGTTTCCCATGCCAATAAAGCCCCTTAAATGTAATTGAATTGAGAGACAGGGAGAGAGAGAAGGAGAAAGAGAGGAATATAGAGAGAAAGACAGAGGGAGAGAGAGAAAGAGAGGGAGAGACAGAGAGAAAGAAAGAGAGAGAGAGGAGGATGAATAGAGATGTAATTACATTATATCCAGCCACGGGGTTAATGGCTGTGCAGCAGAAAAGCTGGGGTTACTAGGAAGTGTGTGTGTGTGTGTGTGTGTGTGTGTGTGTGTGTGTGTGTGTGTGTGTGTGTGTGTGTGTGTGTGTGTGTGTGTGTGTGTGTGTGTGTGTGTGTGTGTGTGTGTGTGTGTGTGTGTGTGTGTATGTGTGTGTGTTGCTGTGGTTTTTGTCGAGAGATGGCTAATGCTAAATGACGTGTCCATTCAGTAATAACATTAGCGCAGATTAGAACAGTGATAGCCCCTTGAAAAACATCACAACCTCTCATACCCAAAGCACCACTCAAACCTGTGTATGTGTGCATGTGTAACGGCGTGTGTGTAACGGTGTGTGTGCTTACCGCCTGTGCGCTGACGGCCTGTGTGTAAGCGTTGTAAGCAGGGAAGTTAAGTGTCATGGTGGGGCTGAAGATGCCCAGCTGTGATGCCACCTGCTGCATCCGTCTCAGCCCTCTCTCCTTCTCTGTGTCCGCAAACTTCACCACCAGACTGGACGACGCACCCTACAAGGAAACACACACCGGTCTTTAAGTTAAACACATGGATTTACTGAATTACCCCTTATTGGGAATACAATCAACCAAGATTTGGTGCACTGTTTTGAATCGCGTATTTATGTTGAAAGGTAAATAAAGTACCTTTCAAACCGTTTACAGAGACAGGACATGTTCTATACTGTTACTGTAGAGAATACATTAACTTACCACATAACAATGAGAGAGGGAGAGGTGGGAAGACTAGTCTGTGACTTACAGAGGGAGAGGTAGGGTGACTTGTAAGTGACTTACAGAGGGAAAGTTGGGAAGTCTTGTCTGTTTCCTACAGAGTGAGAAGTTGGAAGACTTGTCTGTGACTTACAGAGGGAGAGGTGGGATGAATTGTCTGTGACTTACAGAAGGAGCGGTAGGAAGACTTGTCTGTGACTTACAGAGGAATAGGTAGGATGACTTGTCTGTGACTTACAGAAGGAGAGGTAGATAGACTTGTCAGTGACATTCAAAGGGAGAGGTAGGAAGACTTGTCTGTGGCTTACAGAGGGAGAGGTTGGAAGACTTGTCTGTGACTTACAGAGGGAGTTGTTGGAAGAGTTGTCTGTGACTTACAGAGGGAGAGGTTGGAAGACTTGTCTGTGACTTATAGAGGGAGTGGTAGGAAGACTTGTCTGTGACTTACAGAGGGAGAGGTAGGGAGACTTATCTGAGACTTACATAGGGAGAGGTTGGAAGACTTTCTGTGTCTTAATGAGGGAGAGTTCAGAAGACTTGACTGTGACTTATAGAGGGAGAGGTCGGAAGACTTGTCTGTGACTTACAGAGGGAGGGGTTGGATGACTTGTCTGTGACTTACAGAGGGAGAGGTAGGAAGACTTGTCTGTGACTTACAAAGGGAGAGGTTGGAAGACATGTCTGTAACTTAAAGAGGGAGAGGTTGGAAGACTAGTCTGTGACTTACAGAAGGAGAAGTTGGAAGACTTGTCTGTGACTTACAGAGAGAAAGTTTGGAAGACTTGTCTGTGACTTACAAAGGGAGAGGTAGGATGACTTGCCTATGACTTATAGATGCAGAGGTAGGATGACTTGTCTGTGACTTACAGAGGGATCGGTAGGATTAGTTGTCTGTGACTTAGAGGGAGAGGTAGGAAGACTTGTCTGTGACTTACATAGGGAGAGGTTGGAAGACTTGTCTGTGATTGACAAAGAGAGAGGTAGAATGAATTGTCTGTGACTTGCAGAGGGAGCGTTAGGATCAGTTGTCTGTGACTTACAGAGGGAGAGGTAGGTGGACTTGTTTGTGACTTACAGAGGGAAAGCAAGGGAGACTTGTCTGTGATTTACAGAGGGAGATGTTGGAAGACGTGTCTGTGATTTTCAGAGGGAGAGGTTGGAAGACTTTTCTGTGACTTACAGAGGGAGGGGTTGGTAGACTTGTCTGTGACTTACAGAGGGAGACGTAGGAAGAATTGTCTGTGACTTACAGAGGGAGAGGTTGGAAGACTTGTCTGTGACTTACCGAGGGAGAGGTTTGAAGTCTTGTCTGTCACTTACAGAGGGAGAGGTAGGAAGACTTGTCTGTGACTTACAGAGGGAGAGGTAGGAAGAATTGTCTGTGACTTACAGAGGGAGAGGTAGGAAGACTTGTCTGTGACTTACAGAGGGAGGGGTTGGAAGACTTTTCTGTGACTTACAGAGGGAGGGGTTGGTAGACTTGTCTGTGACTTACAGAGGGAGAGGTAGGAAGACTTATCTGAGACTTACATAGGGAGAGGTTGGAAGACTTTCTGTGTCTTACAGAGGGAAATGGTGGAAGAATTGTCTGTGACTTACAGAGGGAGAGGTTGGAAGACTTGTCTGTGACTTACCGAGGGAGAGGTTTGAAGTCTTGTCTGTCACTTACAGAGGGAGAGGTAGGAAGACTTGTCTGTGACTTACAGAGGGAGAGGTAGGAAGAATTGTCTGTGACTTACAGAGGGAGAGGTAGGAAGACTTGTCTGTGACTTACAGAGGGAGGGGTTGGAAGACTTGTCTGTGACTTAGAGGGAGAGGTAGGAAGACTTGTCTGTGACTTACATAGGGAGAGGTAGGAAGACTTGTCTGTGACTTACATAGGGAGCGGTAGGATGACTTGTCTGTGACTTACAGAGAGAGATATAGGAAGACGTGTCTGTGACTTACAGAGGGAGAGGAAGGATGACTTGTCTGTGGCTTACAGAGGGAGAGGTTGGAAGACTTGTCTGTAACTTAAAGAGGGAGAGGTTGGAAGACTAGTCTGTGACTTACAGAAGGAGAGGTTGGAAGACTTGTCTGTGACTTACAGAGAGAAAGGTTGGAAGACTTGTTTGTGACGTAAAAGGGAGAGGTTGGAAGACTTGTCTGTGACTTACATAGGGAGAGGTAGGATGACTTGCCTATGACTTATAGATGCAGAGGTAGGATGACTTGTCTGTGACTTACAGAGGGAGCGGTAGGATAACTTGCGTATGACTTATAGATGCATAGGTAGGATGACTTGTCTGTGACTTACAGAGGGATCGGTAGGATTAGTTGTCTGTGACTTAGAGGGAGAGGTAGGAAGACTTGTCTGTGACTTACAGAGGGATACGTAGGATGACTTGTCTGTGACTTACAGAGGGAGAGGTAGATAGACTTGTCTGTGACTTACAGAGGGAGAACAGGATCACTTGTTTATGACTTACAGAGGGAGAGGTAGGAAGACTTGTCTGTGACTTACAGAGGGAGAGTTCGTAAGACTTGTCTGTGACTTACAGAGGGAGAGGTAGGAAGACTTGTCTGTGACTTTTATAGGGAGAGGTTGGAAGACTTGTCTGTGACTTACAGAGGGAGAGGTAGGAAGACTTGTCTGTGACTTACAGAGGGAGGGGTTGGAAGACTTTTCTGTGACTTACAGAGGGAGGGGTTGGTAGACTTGTCTGTGACTTACAGAGGGAGAGGTAGGAAGACTTATCTGAGACTTACATAGGAAGAGGTTGGAAGACTTTCTGTGTCTTACAGAGGGAAATGGTGGAAGAATTGTCTGTGACTTACAGAGGGAGAGGTTGGAAGACTTGTATGTGACTTACCGAGGGAGAGGTTTGAAGTCTTGTCTGTCACTTACAGAGGGAGAGGTAGGAAGACTTGTCTGTGACTTACAGAGGGAGAGGTAGGAAGAATTGTCTGTGACTTACAGAGGGAGTTGTTGGAAGAGTTGTCTGTGACTTACAGAGGGAGAGGTTGGAAGACTTTTCTGTGACTTATAGAGGGAGTGGTAGGAAGACTTGTCTGTGACTTACAGAGGGAGAGGTAGGGAGACTTATCTGAGACTTACATAGGGAGAGGTTGGAAGACTTTCTGTGTCTTAATGAGGGAGAGTTCCGAAGACTTGACTGTGACTTATAGAGGGAGAGGTCGGAAGACTTGTCTGTGACTTACAGAGGGAGGGGTTGGATGACTTGTCTGTGACTTACAGAGGGAGAGGTAGGAAGACTTGTCTGTGACTTACAAAGGGAGAGGTTGGAAGACATGTCTGTAACTTAAAGAGGGAGAGGTTGGAAGACTTGTCTGTGACTTACAGAGAGAAAGTTTGGAAGACTTGTCTGTGACTTACAAAGGGAGAGGTAGGATGACTTGCCTATGACTTATAGATGCAGAGGTAGGATGACTTGTCTGTGACTTACAGAGGGATCGGTAGGATTAGTTGTCTGTGACTTAGAGGGAGAGGTAGGAAGACTTGTCTGTGACTTACATAGGGAGAGGTTGGAAGACTTGTCTGTGATTGACAAAGAGAGAGGTAGAATGAATTGTCTGTGACTTGCAGAGGGAGCGTTAGGATCAGTTGTCTGTGACTTACAGAGGGAGAGGTAGGTGGACTTGTTTGTGACTTACAGAGGGAAAGCAAGGGAGACTTGTCTGTGATTTACAGAGGGAGATGTTGGAAGACGTGTCTGTGATTTTCAGAGGGAGAGGTTGGAAGACTTTTCTGTGACTTACAGAGGGAGGGGTTGGTAGACTTGTCTGTGACTTACAGAGGGAGACGTAGGAAGACTTATCTGAGACTTACATAGGGAGAGGTTGGAAGACTTTCTGTGTCTTACAGAGGGAAATGGTGGAAGAATTGTCTGTGACTTACAGAGGGAGAGGTTGGAAGACTTGTCTGTGACTTACCGAGGGAGAGGTTTGAAGTCTTGTCTGTCACTTACAGAGGGAGAGGTAGGAAGACTTGTCTGTGACTTACAGAGGGAGAGGTAGGAAGAATTGTCTGTGACTTACAGAGGGAGAGGTAGGAAGACTTGTCTGTGACTTACAGAGGGAGGGGTTGGAAGACTTTTCTGTGACTTACAGAGGGAGGGGTTGGTAGACTTGTCTGTGACTTACAGAGGGAGAGGTAGGAAGACTTATCTGAGACTTACATAGGGAGAGGTTGGAAGACTTTCTGTGTCTTACAGAGGGAAATGGTGGAAGAATTGTCTGTGACTTACAGAGGGAGAGGTTGGAAGACTTGTCTGTGACTTACCGAGGGAGAGGTTTGAAGTCTTGTCTGTCACTTACAGAGGGAGAGGTAGGAAGACTTGTCTGTGACTTACAGAGGGAGAGGTAGGAAGAATTGTCTGTGACTTACAGAGGGAGAGGTAGGAAGACTTGTCTGTGACTTACAGAGGGAGGGGTTGGAAGACTTGTCTGTGACTTAGAGGGAGAGGTAGGAAGACTTGTCTGTGACTTACATAGGGAGAGGTAGGAAGACTTGTCTGTGAATTACATAAGGAGCGTTAGGATGACTTGTCTGTGACTTACAGAGGGAGATATAGGAAGACGTGTCTGTGACTTACAGAGGGAGAGGAAGGATGACTTGTCTGTGGCTTACAGAGGGAGAGGGTGGAAGACTTGTCTGTAACTTAAAGAGGGAGAGGTTGGAAGACTAGTCTGTGACTTACAGAAGGAGAGGTTGGAAGACTTGTCTGTGACTTACAGAGAGAAAGGTTGGAAGACTTGTTTGTGACGTAAAAGGGAGAGGTTGGAAGACTTGTCTGTGACTTTCATAGGGAGAGGTAGGATGACTTGCCTATGACTTATAGATGCAGAGGTAGGATGACTTGTCTGTGACTTACAGAGGGAGCGGTAGGATAACTTGCCTATGACTTATAGATGCATAGGTAGGATGACTTGTCTGTGACTTACAGAGGGATCGGTAGGATTAGTTGTCTGTGACTTAGAGGGAGAGGTAGGAAGACTTGTCTGTGACTTACAGAGGGATACGTAGGATGACTTGTCTGTGACTTACAGAGGGAGAGGTAGATAGACTTGTCTGTGACTTACAGAGGGAGAACAGGATCACTTGTTTATGACTTACAGAGGGAGAGGTAGGAAGACTTGTCTGTGACTTACAGAGGGAGAGTTCGTAAGACTTGTCTGTGACTTACAGAGGGAGAGGTAGGAAGACTTGTCTGTGACTTTTATAGGGAGAGGTTGGAAGACTTGTCTGTGACTTACAGAGGGAGAGGTAGGAAGACTTGTCTGTGACTTACAGAGGGAGGGGTTGGAAGACTTTTCTGTGACTTACAGAGGGAGGGGTTGGTAGACTTGTCTGTGACTTACAGAGGGAGAGGTAGGAAGACTTATCTGAGACTTACATAGGGAGAGGTTGGAAGACTTTCTGTGTCTTACAGAGGGAAATGGTGGAAGAATTGTCTGTGACTTACAGAGGGAGAGGTTGGAAGACTTGTATGTGACTTACCGAGGGAGAGGTTTGAAGTCTTGTCTGTCACTTACAGAGGGAGAGGTAGGAAGACTTGTCTGTGACTTACAGAGGGAGAGGTAGGAAGAATTGTCTGTGACTTACAGAGGGAGAGGTAGGAAGACTTGTCTGTGACTTACAGAGGGAGGGGTTGGAAGACTTGTCTGTGACTTAGAGGGAGAGGTAGGAAGACTTGTCTGTGACTTACATAGGGAGAGGTAGGAAGACTTGTCTGTGACTTACATAGGGAGAGGTAGGGTCACTTGTCTGTGACTTACAGAGGGAGAGGTATGATGACTTGTCAATGATTAATAGATGGAGAGGTTGAATGGCTTGTCTGTGACTTACAGAAGGAGAGGTAGGATGACTTGTTTGTGACTTACAGAGGTAGAGATAGAATGACTTGTCTGTGACTTACAGAAGGAGAGGTAGGATGACTTGTTTGTGACTTACAGAGGTAGAGATAGGATGACTTGTCTGTGACTTTCAGAGGGAGATGAAGGACAACTTGACTGTGAATTATAGGAGGAGAGGTAGGAAGTCTTGTCTTTGACTTATAAAGGGAGAAGTTGGAAAACACGATTCTGACTTACAGAGGTAGAGGTTGGAAGACTTGTCTGTGACTTACAGAGGTAGAGATAGGATAACTTGTCTGTGACTTACAGAGTGAGAGGTTGGAAGACTTGTCTGTGACCTACAGAGGGAGAGGTAGGATGACTTGTCTGTGACTTACAGAGGGAGAGGGTGGAAGAATTGTCTGTGACTTACAGAGGGAGAGGTAGGAAGACTTGTCTGTGACTTACAGAGGGAGGGGTTGGAAGACTTGTCTGTGACTTAGAGGGAGAGGTAGGAAGACTTGTCTGTGACTTACATAGGGAGAGGTAGGAAGACTTTTCTGTGACTTACAGAGGGAGATATAGGAAGACGTGTCTGTGACTTACAGAGGGAGAGGAAGGATGACTTGTCTGTGGCTTACAGAGGGAGAGGGTGGAAGAATTGTCTGTAACTTAAAGAGGGAGAGGTTGGAAGACTAGTCTGTGACTTATAGAAGGAGAGGTTGGAAGACTTGTATGTGACTTACAGAGAGAAAGGTTGGAAGACTTGTTTGTGACGTAAAAGGGAGAGGTTGGAAGACTTGTCTGTGACTTACAAAGGGAGAGGTAGGATGACTTGCCTATGACTTATAGATGCAGAGGTAGGATGACTTGTCTGTGACTTACAGAGGGAGGGGTTGGAATACTTGTCTGTGACTTACAGAGGGACAGGTAGGAAGACTTGTCTGTGACTTACAGAGGGAGAGGTTGGAAGACTTGTCTGTGATTGACATAGGGAGAGGTAGGAAGACTTGCTTGTGACTTACAGAGAGAGCGGTAGGATAACTTGCCTATGACTTATAGATGCATAGGTAGGATGACTTGTCTGTGACTTACAGAGGGATCGGTAGGATTAGTTGTCTGTGACTTAGAGGGAGAGGTAGGAAGACTTGTCTGTGACTTACAGAGGGATACGTAGGATGACTTGTCTGTGACTTACAGAGGGAGAGGTAGATAGACTTGTCTGTGACTTACAGAGGGAGAACAGGATCACTTGTTTATGACTTACAGAGGGAGAGGTAGGAAGACTTGTCTGTGACTTACAGAGGGAGAGTTCGTAAGACCTGTCTGTGACTTACAGAGGGAGAGGTAGGAAGACTTGTCTGTGACTTTTATAGGGAGAGGTTGGAAGACTTGTCTGTGACTTACAGAGGGAGAGGTAGGAAGACTTGTCTGTGACTTACAGAGGGAGGGGTTGGAAGACTTTTCTGTGACTTACAGAGGGAGGGGTTGGTAGACTTGTCTGTGACTTACAGAGGGAGAGGTAGGGAGACTTATCTGAGACTTACATAGGGAGAGGTTGGAATACTTTCTGTGTCTTACAGAGGGAAATGGTGGAAGTCTTGTCTGTCACTTACAGAGGGAGAGGTAGGAAGACTTGTCTGTGACTTACAGAGGGAGAGGTAGGAAGAATTGTCTGTGACTTACAGAGGGATCGGTAGGATTAGTTGTCTGTGACTTAGAGGGAGAGGTAGGAAGACTTGTCTGTGACTTACATAGGGAGAGGTTGGAAGACTTGTCTGTGATTGACAAAGAGAGAGGTAGAATGAATTGTCTGTGACTTGCAGAGGGAGCGTTAGGATCAGTTGTCTGTGACTTACAGAGGGAGAGGTAGGTGGACTTGTTTGTGACTTACAGAGGGAAAGCAAGGGACACTTGTCTGTGATTTACAGAGGGAGATGTTGGAAGACGTGTCTGTGATTTTCAGAGGGAGAGGTTGGAAGACTTTTCTGTGACTTACAGAGGGAGGGGTTGGTAGACTTGTCTGTGACTTACAGAGGGAGACGTAGGAAGACTTATCTGAGACTTACATAGGGAGAGGTTGGAAGACTTTCTGTGTCTTACAGAGGGAAATGGTGGAAGAATTGTCTGTGACTTACAGAGGGAGAGGTTGGAAGACTTGTCTGTGACTTACCGAGGGAGAGGTTTGAAGTCTTGTCTGTCACTTACAGAGGGAGAGGTAGGAAGACTTGTCTGTGACTTACAGAGGGAGAGTTAGGAAGAATTGTCTGTGACTTACAGAGGGAGAGGTAGGAAGACTTGTCTGTGACTTACAGAGGGAGGGTTTGGAAGACTTTTCTGTGACTTACAGAGGGAGGGGTTGGTAGACTTGTCTGTGACTTACAGAGGGAGAGGTAGGAAGACTTATCTGAGACTTACATAGGGAGAGGTTGGAAGACTTTCTGTGTCTTACAGAGGGAAATGGTGGAAGAATTGTCTGTGACTTAATGAGGGAGAGGTTGGAAGACTTGTCTGTGACTTACCGAGGGAGAGGTTTGAAGTCTTGTCTGTCACTTACAGAGGGAGAGGTAGGAAGACTTGTCTGTGACTTACAGAGGGAGAGGTAGGAAGAATTGTCTGTGACTTACAGAGGGAGAGGTAGGAAGACTTGTCTGTGACTTACAGAGGGAGGGGTTGGAAGACTTGTCTGTGACTTAGAGGGAGAGGTAGGAAGACTTGTCTGTGACTTACATAGGGAGAGGTAGGAAGACTTGTCTGTGACTTACATAGGGAGCGGTAGGTTGACTTGTCTGTGACTTACAGAGGGAGATATAGGAAGACGTGTCTGTGACTTACAGAGGGAGAGGAAGGATGACTTGTCTGTGGCTTACAGAGGGAGAGGTTGGAAGACTTGTCTGTAACTTAAAGAGGGAGAGGTTGGAAGACTAGTCTGTGACTTACAGAAGGAGAGGTTGGAAGACTTGTCTGTGACTTACAGAGAGAAAGGTTGGAAGACTTGTTTGTGACGTAAAAGGGAGAGGTTGGAAGACTTGTCTGTGACTTACATAGGGAGAGGTAGGATGACTTGCCTATGACTTATAGATGCAGAGGTAGGATGACTTGTCTGTGACTTACAGAGGGAGCGGTAGGATAACTTGCCTATGACTTATAGATGCATAGGTAGGATGACTTGTCTGTGACTTACAGAGGGATCGGTAGGATTAGTTGTCTGTGACTTAGAGGGAGAGGTAGGAAGACTTGTCTGTGACTTACAGAGGGATACGTAGGATGACTTGTCTGTGACTTACAGAGGGAGAGGTAGATAGACTTGTCTGTGACTTACAGAGGGAGAACAGGATCACTTGTTTATGACTTACAGAGGGAGAGGTAGGAAGACTTGTCTGTGACTTACAGAGGGAGAGTTCGTAAGACTTGTCTGTGACTTACAGAGGGAGAGGTAGGAAGACTTGTCTGTGACTTTTATAGGGAGAGGTTGGAAGACTTGTCTGTGACTTACAGAGGGAGAGGTAGGAAGACTTGTCTGTGACTTACAGAGGGAGGGGTTGGAAGACTTTTCTGTGACTTACAGAGGGAGGGGTTGGTAGACTTGTCTGTGACTTACAGAGGGAGAGGTAGGAAGACTTATCTGAGACTTACATAGGGAGAGGTTGGAAGACTTTCTGTGTCTTACAGAGGGAAATGGTGGAAGAATTGTCTGTGACTTACAGAGGGAGAGGTTGGAAGACTTGTATGTGACTTACCGAGGGAGAGGTTTGAAGTCTTGTCTGTCACTTACAGAGGGAGAGGTAGGAAGACTTGTCTGTGACTTACAGAGGGAGAGGTAGGAAGAATTGTCTGTGACTTACAGAGGGAGAGGTAGGAAGACTTGTCTGTGACTTACAGAGGGAGGGGTTGGAAGACTTGTCTGTGACTTAGAGGGAGAGGTAGGAAGACTTGTCTGTGACTTACATAGGGAGAGGTAGGAAGACTTGTCTGTGACTTACATAGGGAGAGGTAGGGTCACTTGTCTGTGACTTACAGAGGGAGAGGTATGATGACTTGTCAATGATTAATAGATGGAGAGGTTGAATGGCTTGTCTGTGACTTACAGAAGGAGAGGTAGGATGACTTGTTTGTGACTTACAGAGGTAGAGATAGAATGACTTGTCTGTGACTTACAGAAGGAGAGGTAGGATGACTTGTTTGTGACTTACAGAGGTAGCGATAGGATGACTTGTCTGTGACTTTCAGAGGGAGATGAAGGACAACTTGACTGTGAATTATAGGAGGAGAGGTAGGAAGTCTTGTCTTTGACTTATAAAGGGAGAAGTTGGAAAACACGATTCTGACTTACAGAGGTAGAGGTTGGAAGACTTGTCTGTGACTTACAGAGGTAGAGATAGGATAACTTGTCTGTGACTTACAGAGTGAGAGGTTGGAAGACTTGTCTGTGACCTACAGAGGGAGAGGTAGGATGACTTGTCTGTGACTTACAGAGGGAGAGGGTGGAAGAATTGTCTGTGACTTACAGAGGGAGAGGTAGGAAGACTTGTCTGTGACTTACAGAGGGAGGGGTTGGAAGACTTGTCTGTGACTTAGAGGGAGAGGTAGGAAGACTTGTCTGTGACTTACATAGGGAGAGGTAGGAAGACTTTTCTGTGACTTACAGAGGGAGATATAGGAAGACGTGTCTGTGACTTACAGAGGGAGAGGAAGGATGACTTGTCTGTGGCTTACAGAGGGAGAGGGTGGAAGACTTGTCTGTAACTTAAAGAGGGAGAGGTTGGAAGACTAGTCTGTGACTTATAGAAGGAGAGGTTGGAAGACTTGTCTGTGACTTACAGAGAGAAAGGTTGGAAGACTTGTTTGTGACGTAAAAGGGAGAGGTTGGAAGACTTGTCTGTGACTTACAAAGGGAGAGGTAGGATGACTTGCCTATGACTTATAGATGCAGAGGTAGGATGACTTGTCTGTGACTTACAGAGGGAGGGGTTGGAATACTTGTCTGTGACTTACAGAGGGACAGGTAGGAAGACTTGTCTGTGACTTACAGAGGGAGAGGTTGGAAGACTTGTCTGTGATTGACATAGGGAGAGGTAGGAAGACTTGCTTGTGACTTACAGAGAGAGTGGTAGGATAACTTGCCTATGACTTATAGATGCATAGGTAGGATGACTTGTCTGTGACTTACAGAGGGATCGGTAGGATTAGTTGTCTGTGACTTAGAGGGAGAGGTAGGAAGACTTGTCTGTGACTTACAGAGGGATACGTAGGATGACTTGTCTGTGACTTACAGAGGGAGAGGTAGGAAGACTTGTCTGTGACTTACAGAGGGAGAACAGGATCACTTGTTTATGACTTACAGAGGGAGAGGTAGGAAGACTTGTCTGTGACTTACAGAGGGAGAGTTCGTAAGACTTGTCTGTGACTTACAGAGGGAGAGGTAGGAAGACTTGTCTGTGACTTTTATAGGGAGAGGTTGGAAGACTTTTCTGTGACTTACAGAGGGAGGGGTTGGTAGACTTGTCTGTGACTTACAGAGGGAGAGGTAGGAAGACTTATCTGAGACTTACATAGGGAGAGGTTGGAAGACTTTCTGTGTCTTACAGAGGGAAATGGTGGAAGAATTGTCTGTGACTTACAGAGGGAGAGGTTGGAAGACTTGTATGTGACTTACCGAGGGAGAGGTTTGAAGTCTTGTCTGTCACTTACAGAGGGAGAGGTAGGAAGACTTGTCTGTGACTTACAGAGGGAGAGGTAGGAAGAATTGTCTGTGACTTACAGAGGGAGAGGTAGGAAGACTTGTCTGTGACTTACAGAGGGAGGGGTTGGAAGACTTGTCTGTGACTTAGAGGGAGAGGTAGGAAGACTTGTCTGTGACTTACATAGGGAGAGGTAGGAAGACTTGTCTGTGACTTACATAGGGAGAGGTAGGGTCACTTGTCTGTGACTTACAGAGGGAGAGGTATGATGACTTGTCAATGATTAATAGATGGAGAGGTTGAATGGCTTGTCTGTGACTTACAGAAGGAGAGGTAGGATGACTTGTTTGTGACTTACAGAGGTAGAGATAGAATGACTTGTCTGTGACTTACAGAAGGAGAGGTAGGATGACTTGTTTGTGACTTACAGAGGTAGAGATAGGATGACTTGTCTGTGACTTTCAGAGGGAGATGAAGGACAACTTGACTGTGAATTATAGGAGGAGAGGTAGGAAGTCTTGTCTTTGACTTATAAAGGGAGAAGTTGGAAAACACGATTCTGACTTACAGAGGTAGAGGTTGGAAGACTTGTCTGTGACTTACAGAGGTAGAGATAGGATAACTTGTCTGTGACTTACAGAGTGAGAGGTTGGAAGACTTGTCTGTGACCTACAGAGGGAGAGGTAGGATGACTTGTCTGTGACTTACAGAGGGAGAGGGTGGAAGAATTGTCTGTGACTTACAGAGGGAGAGGTAGGAAGACTTGTCTGTGACTTACAGAGGGAGGGGTTGGAAGACTTGTCTGTGACTTAGAGGGAGAGGTAGGAAGACTTGTCTGTGACTTACATAGGGAGAGGTAGGAAGACTTTTCTGTGACTTACAGAGGGAGATATAGGAAGACGTGTCTGTGACTTACAGAGGGAGAGGAAGGATGACTTGTCTGTGGCTTACAGAGGGAGAGGGTGGAAGACTTGTCTGTAACTTAAAGAGGGAGAGGTTGGAAGACTAGTCTGTGACTTATAGAAGGAGAGGTTGGAAGACTTGTCTGTGACTTACAGAGAGAAAGGTTGGAAGACTTGTTTGTGACGTAAAAGGGAGAGGTTGGAAGACTTGTCTGTGACTTACAAAGGGAGAGGTAGGATGACTTGCCTATGACTTATAGATGCAGAGGTAGGATGACTTGTCTGTGACTTACAGAGGGAGGGGTTGGAATACTTGTCTGTGACTTACAGAGGGACAGGTAGGAAGACTTGTCTGTGACTTACAGAGGGAGAGGTTGGAAGACTTGTCTGTGATTGACATAGGGAGAGGTAGGAAGACTTGCTTGTGACTTACAGAGAGAGCGGTAGGATAACTTGCCTATGACTTATAGATGCATAGGTAGGATGACTTGTCTGTGACTTACAGAGGGATCGGTAGGATTAGTTGTCTGTGACTTAGAGGGAGAGGTAGGAAGACTTGTCTGTGACTTACAGAGGGATACGTAGGATGACTTGTCTGTGACTTACAGAGGGAGAGGTAGATAGACTTGTCTGTGACTTACAGAGGGAGAACAGGATCACTTGTTTATGACTTACAGAGGGAGAGGTAGGAAGACTTGTCTGTGACTTACAGAGGGAGAGTTCGTAAGACTTGTCTGTGACTTACAGAGGGAGAGGTAGGAAGACTTGTCTGTGACTTTTATAGGGAGAGGTTGGAAGACTTGTCTGTGACTTACAGAGGGAGAGGTAGGAAGACTTGTCTGTGACTTACAGAGGGAGGGGTTGGAAGACTTTTCTGTGACTTACAGAGGGAGGGGTTGGTAGACTTGTCTGTGACTTACAGAGGGAGAGGTAGGAAGACTTATCTGAGACTTACATAGGGAGAGGTTGGAATACTTTCTGTGTCTTACAGAGGGAAATGGTGGAAGTCTTGTCTGTCACTTACAGAGGGAGAGGTAGGAAGACTTGTCTGTGACTTACAGAGGGAGAGGTAGGAAGAATTGTCTGTGACTTACAGAGGGAGAGGTAGGAAGACTTGTCTGTGACTTACAGAGGGAGGGGTTGGAAGACTTGTCTGTGACTTAGAGGGAGAGGTAGGAAGACTTGTCTGTGACTTACATAGGGAGAGGTAGGAAGACTTGTCTGTGACTTACATAGGGAGAGGTAGGGTCACTTGTCTGTGACTTACAGAGGGAGAGGTACGATGACTTGTCTATGATTAATAGATGGAGAGGTTGAATGGCTTGTCTGTGACTTACAGAAGGAGAGGTAGGATGACTTGTTTGTGACTTACAGAGGTAGAGATAGGATGACTTGTCTGTGACTTTCAGAGGGAGATGAAAGACAACTTGACTGTGAATTATAGGAGGAGAGGTAGGAAGTCTTGTCTTTGACTTATAAAGGGAGAAGTTGGAAGACACGATTCTGACTTACAGAGGTAGAGGTTGGAAGACTTGTCTGTGACTTACAGAGGTAGAGATAGGATAACTTGTCTGTGACTTACAGAGTGAGAGGTTGGAAGACTTGTCTGTGACCTACAGAGGGAGAGGTAGGATGACTTGTCTGTGACTTACAGAGGGAGAGGGTGGAAGAATTGTCTGTGACTTACAGAGGGAGAGGTAGGAAGACTTGTCTGTGACTTACAGAGGGAGGGGTTGGAAGACTTGTCTGTGACTTAGAGGGAGAGGTCAGAAGACTTGTCTGTGACTTACATAAGGAGAGGTTGGAAGACTTGTCTGTGACTTACAGAGAGAAAGATTGGAAGACTTGTCTGTGACGTAAAAGGGAGAGGTTGGAAGACTTGTCTGTGACTTACAAAGGGAGAGGTAGGATGACTTGTCTGTGACTTACAGAGGGAGGGGTTGGAATACTTGTCTGTGACTTACAGAGGGACAGGTAGGAAGACTTGTCTGTGACTTACAGAGGGAGAGGTTGGAAGACTTGTCTGTGATTGACATAGGGAGAGGTAGGAAGACTTGCTTGTGACTTACAGAGAGAGCGGTAGGATGACTTGCCTATGACTTATAGATGCATAGGTAGGATGACTTGTCTGTGACTTACAGAGGGATCGGTAGGATTAGTTGTCTGAGACTTAGAGGGAGAGGTAGGAAGACTTGTCTGTGACTTACAGAGGGATACGTAGGAAGACTTGTCTGTAACTTACATAGGGAGAGGTAGTGTCACTTGTCTGTGACTTACAGAGGGAGAGGTACGATGACTTGTCTATGATTAATAGATGGAGAGGTTGAATGGCTTGTCTGTGACTTACAGAAGGAGAGGTAGGATGACTTGTTTGTGACTTACAGAGGTAGAGATAGGATGACTTGTCTGTGACTTTCCGAGGGAGATGAAGGACAACTTGACTGTGAATTATAGGAGGAGAAGTAGGAAGTCTTGTCTTTGACTTATAAAGGGAGATGTTGGAAGACACGATTCTGACTTACAGAGGTAGAGGTTGGAAGACTTGTCTGTGACTTACAGAGGTAGAGATAGGATAACTTGTCTGTGACTTACAGAGTGAGAGGTTGGAAGACTTGTCTGTGACCTACAGAGGGAGAGGTAGGATGACTTGTCTGTGACTTACAGAGGGAGAGGGTGGAATAATTGTCAGTGACTTACAGAGGGAGAGGTAGGAAGACTTGTCTGTGACTTACAGAGGGAGGGGTTGGAAGACTTGTCTGTGACTTAGAGGGAGAGGTAGGAAGACTTGTCTGTGACTTACATAGGGAGAGGTAGGAAGACTTGTCTGTGACTTACATAGGGAGAGGTAGGGTCACTTGTCTGTGACTTACAGAGGGAGAGGTACGATGACTTGTCTATGATTAATAGAGGGAGAGGTTGGATGGCTTGTCTGTGACTTACAGAAGGAGAGGTAGGATGACTTGTTTGTGACTTACAGAGGTAGAGATAGGATGACTTGTCTGTGACTTTCAGAGGGAGATGAAGGACAACTTGACTGTGAATTATAGGAGGAGAGGTAGGAAGTCTTGTCTTTGACTTATAAAGGGAGATGTTGGAAGACACGATTCTGACTTACAGAGGTAGAGGTTGGAAGACTTGTCTGTGACTTACAGAGGTAGAGATAGGATAACTTGTCTGTGACTTACAGAGTGAGAGGTTGGAAGACTTGTCTGTGACCTACAGAGGGAGAGGTAGGATGACTTGTCTGTGACTTACAGAGGGAGATATAGGAAGACGTGTCTGTGACTTACAGAGGGAGAGGAAGGATGACTTGTCTGTGGCTTACAGAGTGAGAGGTTGGAAGACTTGTCTGTAACTTAAAGAGGGAGAGGTTGGAAGACTAGTCTGTGACTTACAGAAGGAGAGGTTGGAAGACTTGTCTGTGACTTACAGAGAGAAAGGTTGGAAGACTTGTCTGTGACGTAAAAGGGAGAGGTTGGAAGACTTGTCTGTGACTTACATAGGGAGAGGTAGGATGACTTGCCTATGACTTATAGATGCAGAGGTAGGATGACTTGTCTGTGACTTACAGAGGGAGGGGTTGGAATACTTGTCTGTGACTTACAGAGGGACAGGTAGGAAGACTTGTCTGTGACTTACAGAGGGAGAGGTTGGAAGACTTGTCTGTGATTGACATAGGGAGAGGTAGGAAGACTTGCTTGTGACTTACAGAGAGAGCGGTAGGATGACTTGCCTATGACTTATAGATGCATAGGTAGGATGACTTGTCTGTGACTTACAGAGGGATCGGTAGGATTAGTTGTCTGTGACTTAGAGGGAGAGGTAGGAAGACTTGTCTGTGACTTACAGAGGGATACGTAGGAAGACTTGTCTGTAACTTACATAGGGAGAGGTAGGGTCACTTGTCTGTGACTTACAGAGGGAGAGGTACGATGACTTGTCTATGATTAATAGATGGAGAGGATGAATGGCTTGTCTGTGACTTACAAAGGGAGAGGTAGGATGACTTGCCTATGACTTATAGATGCAGAGGTAGGATGACTTGTCTGTGACTTACAGAGGGAGGGGTTGGAATACTTGTCTGTGACTTACAGAGGGACAGGTAGGAAGACTTGTCTGTGACTTACAGAGGGAGAGGTTGGAAGACTTGTCTGTGATTGACATAGGGAGAGGTAGGAAGACTTGCTTGTGACTTACAGAGAGAGCGGTAGGATGACTTGCCTATGACTTTCCTATGACTTATAGATGCATAGGTAGGATGACTTGTCTGAGACTTACAGAGGGATCGGTAGGATTAGTTGTCTGTGACTTAGAGGGAGATGTAGGAAGACTTGTCTGTGACTTACAGAGGGATACGTAGGAAGACTTGTCTGTGACTTACAGAGGGAGAGGTAGATAGACTTGTCTGTGACTTACAGAGGGAGAACAGGATCACTTGTTTATGACTTCCAGAGGGAGAGTTCGAAAGACTTGTCTGTGACTTACAGAGGGAGAGGTAGATAGACTTGTCTGTGACTTACAGAGGGAGAGGTAGGAAGACTTGTCTGTGACTTAAAGAGGGAGAGTTCGAAAGACTTGTCTGTGACTTACAGAGGGAGAGGTAGGAAGACTTGTCTGTGACTTTAATAAGGAGAGGTTGGAAGACTTGTCTGTGACTTACAGAGTGAGCGGTTGGAAGACTTTCTGTGACTTACCGAGGGAGAGGTTTGAAGTCTTGTCTGTCACTTACAGAGGGAGAGGTAGGAAGACTTGTCTGTGACTTACAGAGGGAGAGGTAGGAAGACTTGTCTGTGATATACAAAGGGAGAGGTAGGAAGACTTGTTTGTGACTTACAGAGGGAGAGGAAAGAAGACTTGTCTGTGACTTAAAGAGGGAGAAGTTGGAAGCCGTGTCTGTGACTTACAGAGGGAGAGATAGGATGACTTGTCTGTGACTTACAGAGGGAGAGGTTGGAAGACTTGTCTGTGACTTAATGAGGGATAGGTTGGAAGACTTGTCTGTGACTTACAGAGGGTGAAGTTTGAAGAATTGTCTGTGACTTACAAAGGGAGAGGTAGTATGACTTGTCTGTGACATGCAGAGGGAGCGGTAGGATCAGTTGTCTGTGACTTACAGAGGGAGAGGAAGGAAGATTGTTCTGTGACATTTCAAAGGGAGCGGTAGGATCACTTGTCTGTGACTTACAGAGGGAGAGATTGGAAGACTTGTCTGTGTCTTACAGAGGGAGAGTTCGGAAGACATGATGTGACTTACAGAGGGAGAGGTTGGAAGACTAGTATGTGACGTACAGAGGGAGAGATTGGAAGACTTGTCTGTGACTTACAGAGGGAGGGGTTGGAATACTTGTCTGTGACTTACAGAGGGACAGGTAGGAAGACTTGTCTGTGACTTACAGAGGGAGAGGTTGGAAGACTTGTCTGTGATTGACATAGGGAGAGGTAGGAAGACTTGCTTGTGACTTACAGAGAGAGCGGTAGGATGACTTGCCTATGACTTATAGATGCAGAGGTAGGATGACTTGTCTGTGACTTACAGAGGGATCGGTAGGATTAGTTGTCTGTGACTAAGAGGGAGAGGTAGGAAGACTTGTCTGTGACTTACAGAGGGAGAACAGGATCACTTGTTTGTGACTTACAGAGGGAGAGGTTGGAAGACTTGTCTGTGACTTACAGAGAGAAAGGTTGGAAGACTTGTCTGTGATGTAAAAGGGAGAGGTTGGAAGACTTGTCTGTGACTTACAAAGGGAGAGGTAGGATGACTTGCCTATGACTTATAGATGCAGAGGTAGGATGACTTGTCTGTGACTTAAAGAGGGAGGGGTTGGAATACTTGTCTGTGACTTACAGAGGGACAGGTAGGAAGACTTGTCTGTGACTTACATAGGGAGAGGTAGGGTCACTTGTCTGTGACTTACAGAGGGAGAGGTACGATGACTTGTCTATGATTAATAGATGGAGAGGTTGAATGGCTTGTCTGTGACTTACAGAAGGAGAGGTTGGAAGACTAGTCTGTGACTTACATCGGGAGAGGTTGGAAGACTTGTCTGTGACTTACAGAGGGAGGGGGTGGAAAACTTGTCTGTGACTTACAGAGGGAGGGGTTGGAAAACTTGTCTGTGACTTTCATAGGGAGAGGTTGGAAGACATGTCTGTGTCTTACAGAGGGAGAGTTCGTAAGATATGACTGTGACTTACAGAGGGAGAGGTAGGATGATTTGTCTGTGACTTACAGAGGGAGAGGTAGGAAGACTTGTCTGTGACTTAATGAGGGAAAAGTTGGAAGACTTGTCTGTGACTTACAGAGGGAGAGATAGGAAGGCTTGTCTGTGACTTACAGAGGGAGAGGAAGGAAGACTTGTTTGTGACTTACAGAGGGAGAGGAAAGAAGACTTGTCTGTGACTTAAAGAAGGAGAGGTTGGAAGACTTGTCTGTGACTAACAGAGGGAGAGGTAGGATGACTTGTCTGTGACCTACATAGGGAGAGTTTGGAAGACTTGTCTGTGACTTACAGAGGGAGAGGTTGGAAGACTTGTCTGTGATTGACATAGGGAGATGTAGAAAGACTTGCCTGTGACTTACAGAGCGAGAGGTAGTATGAATTTTCTATGACTTACAGAGGGAGCGGTAGGATGACTTGTCTGTGACTTACAGAGGGAGAGGAAGGATGATTTTTCTGTGACATTTCAAAGGGAGCGGTAGGATCACTTGTCTGTGACTTACAGAGGGAGAGGTTGGAAGACTTGTCTGTGTCTTACAGAGGGAGAGTTCAGAAGACATGATGTGACTTACAGAGGGAGAGGTTGGAAGACTTGTATGTGACTTACAGAGGGAGAGATTGGAAGACTTGTCTGTGACTTACAGAGGGAGAGAGAGGATGATTTGTCTGTGACTTACAGAGTGAGAGGTAGGAAGACTTGTCTGTGACTTACAGAGGGAGGGGTTGGAATACTTGTCTGTGACTTACAGAGGGACAGGTAGGAAGACTTGTCTGTGACTTACAGAGGGAGATAAAGGAAGACGTGTCTGTGACCAACAGAGGGAGAGGTAGGATGACTTGTCTGTGACTTACAGAGGGAGATAAAGGAAGACGTGTCTGTGACTTACAGAGGGAGAGGAAGGATGACTTGTCTGTGGCTTACAGAGGGAGAGGTTGGAAGACTTGTCTGTGACTTACAGAGGGTGACGTAGGATGACTTGTCTGTGACATGAAGAGGGAGCGGTAGGATGACTTGTCTGTGACTTACAGAGTGAGAGGTTGGAATGACTTGTCTGTGACTTACAGAGGGAGAGGTAGGATGACTTGTCTGTGACTTACAGAGGGAGAGGTTGGAAGACTTGTCTGTGTCTTACAGAGGGAGAGTTCAGAAGACATGATGTGACTTACAGAGGGAGAGGTTGGAAGACTTGTCTGTGACTTACAGAGGGAGAGTTGGAAGACTTGTCTGTGACTTACAGAGGAGAGGTAGAAGACTTGTCTGTGACTTACAGAGGGAGAGGTAGGATGACTTGTCTGTGACTTACAGAGGGAGAGGTTGGAAGACTTGTCTGTGACTTACAGAGGGAGAGATAGGAAGACTTGTCTGTGACTTACAGAGGGAGAGGTAGGATGACTTGTCTGTGACTTGCAGAGGGAGAGGTGGGAAGACTTGTCTGTGACTTACAGAGGGAGGGGTTGGAAGACTTGTCTGTGACTTACAAAGAGAGAGGTAGAATGAATTGTCTGTGACTTGCAGAGGGAGCGTTAGGATCAGTTGTCTGTGACTTACAGAGGGAGAGGTAGGTGGACTTGTTTGTGACTTACAGAGGGAAAGCAAGGAAGACTTGTCTGTGACTTACAGAGGGAGATGTTGGAAGACGTGTCTGTGATTTTCAGAGGGAGAGGTTGGAAGACTTTTCTGTGACTTACAGAGGGAGGGGTTGGTAGACTTGTCTGTGACTTACAGAGGGAGAGGTAGGAAGACTTATCTGAGACTTACATAGGGAGAGGTTGGAAGACTTTCTGTGTCTTACAGAGGGAGATGGTGGAAGAATTGTCTGTGACTTACAGAGGGAGAGGTAGGAAGACTTGTCTGTGACTTACAGAGTGAGAGGTTGGAAGACGTGTCTGTGACTTACAGAGGGAGAGGAAGGATGACTTGTCTGTGACTTTCAGAGGGAGAGGTTGGAAGACTTGTCTGTGACTTACAGAGGGTGAGGTTTGAAGACTTGTCTGTGACTTACAAAGGGAGAGGTAGTATGACTTGTCTGTGACATGCAGAGGGAGCGGTAGGATCAGTTGTATGTGACTTACAGAGGGAGAGGAAGGAAGACTTGTTTGTGACTTACAGAGGGAGAGGAAAGAAGACTTGTCTGTGACTTCAAGAGGGAGAAGTTGGAAGACGTGTCTGTGACTTACAGAGGTAGAGATAGGATGACTTGTCTGTGACTTACAGAGTGAGAGGTTGGAAGACTTGTCTGTGACTTACAGAGGGAGAGGTAGGATGACTTGTCTGTGACTTACATAGGGAGAGGTTGGAAGACTTGTCTGTGACTTAATGAGGGATAGGTTGGAAGACTTTTCTGTGACTTACAGAGTGAGAGGTTGGAAGACATGTCTGTGACCTACAGAGGGAGAGGTAGGATGACTTGTCTGTGACTTACAGAGGGAGATAAAGGAAGACGTGTCTGTGACTTACAGAGGGAGAGGAAGGATGACTTGTCTGTAGCTTACAGAGGGAGAGATTGGAAGACTTGTCTGTACCTTAAAGAGGGAGAGGTTGGAAGACTAGTCTGTGACTTACAGAAGGAGAGGTTGGAAGACTTGTCTGTGACTTACAAAGGGAGAGGTAGGAAGACTTGCTTGTGACTTACAGAGGGAGAGGAAAGAAGACCTGTCTGTGACCTAAAGAGGGAGAAGTTAGAAGACGTGTCTGTGACTTACAGAGGGAGAGATAGGATGACTTGTCTGTGACTTACATAGGGAGAGGTAGGAACACTTGTTTTTGACTTACAGAGGGAGAGGAAAGAAGACTTGTCTGTGACTTACATAGGGAGAGGTTGGAAGACTTGTCTGTGACTTACACAGGGATCGTAGGATTCGTTTTCTGTGACTTACAGAGGGAGAGGAAAGAAGACTTGTCTGTGACTTACAGAGGGAGAGGTAGGATGACTTGTCTGTGACTTTCAGAGGGAGAGGTTGGAAGACTTGTCTGTGACTTACATAGGGAGAGGTTGGAAGACTTGACTGTGACTTACATAGGGAGAGGTTGGAAGACTTGTCTGTGACTTACAGAGGGAGAGGTAGGATGACTTGACTGTGACTTACATAGGGAGAGGTTGGAAGACTTGTCTGTGACTTAAAGAGGGAGAGGCTGGAAGACTTGTCTGTGACTTACAGAGGGAGAGGTATGATTACTTGTCTGTGACTTACAGAGGGAGAGGTAGGATGACTTGTCTGTGGCTTACAGAGGGAGCGGTTGGAAGACTTGTCTGTGACTTAGAGTGGGAGAGGTTGGAAGACTTGTCTGTGACTTACAGAGGGTGACGTAGGATGACTTGTCTGTGACATGCAGAGGGAGCGGTAGGATTATTTGTCTGTGACTTACAGAGTGAGAGGTTGGAAGATTTGTCTGTGACTTACAGATGCAGAGGTAGGATGACTTGTCTGTGACTTACAGAGGGAGAGGTAGGATGACTTGTCTGTGACTTACAGAGGGAGAGGTTGGAAGACTTGTCTGTGTCTTGCAGAGGGAGAGTTCAGAAGACATGAATGTGACTTACGGAGAGAGAGGTTGGAAGACTTGTCTGTGACTTAAAGAGGGAGAGGCTGGAAGACTTGTCTGTGACTTACAGAGGGAGAGGTAGGATGACTTGTCTGTGACTTACAGAGTGAGAGGTTGGAAGACTTGTCTGTGACTTACAAACGGAGAGCTAGGATGCCTTGCCTATGACTTATAGATGCAGAGGTATGATGACTTGTCTGTGACTTACAGAGGGATCGGAAGGATGATTTGTCTGTGACTTAGAGGGAGAGGTGGGAAGACTTGTCTGTGACTTACAGAGGGAGAGGGTGGAAGAATTGTCTGTGACTTACACAGGAGAGGTAGAATGACTTGTCTGTGACTTACAGACTGAGAGGTTGGAAGACTTGTCTGTCACTCACAGAGGGAGAGGTAGATTGACTTGTCTGTGACTTACAGATGCAGAGGTAGGATGACTTGTCTGTGACTTACAGAGGGAGCAGTAGGATGACTTGTCTGTGACTTACAGAGGGAGGGGTTGGAAGACTTGTCTGTGTCTTACAGAGGGAAAGTTCAGAAGACTTGTCTGTGACTTACAGAGGGAGAGGTAGGAAGACTTGTCTGTGACTTACAGAAGGAGAGGTATGATTACTTGTCTGTGACTTACAGAGGGAGAGGTAGGATGACTTGTCTGTGGCTTACAGAGGGAGAGGTTGGAAGACTTGTCTGTGACTTAGAGTGGGAGAGGTTGGAAGACTTGTCTGTGACTTACAGAGGGTGACGTAGGATGACTTGTCTGTGACATGCAGAGGGAGCGGTAGGATGATTTGTCTGTGACTTACAGAGTGAGAGGTTGGAAGACTTGTCTGTGACTTACAGATGCAGAGGTAGGATGACTTGTCTGTGACTTACAGAGGGAGAGGTAGGATGACTTGTCTGTGACTTACAGAGGGAGAGGTTGGAAGACTTGTCTGTGTCTTGCAGAGGGAGAGTTCAGAAGACATGAATGTGACTTACGGAGAGAGAGGTTGGAAGACTTGTCTGTGACTTAAAGAGGGAGAGGCTGGAAGACTTGTCTGTGACTTACAGATGCAGAGGTAGGATGACTTGTCTGTGACTTACAGAGGGAGAGGTAGGATGACTTGTCTGTGACTTACAGAGGGAGAGGTTGGAAGACTTGTCTGTGTCTTACAGAGGGAGAGGTAGGATGACTTGTCTGTGACTTACAGAGGGAGAGGTTGGAAGACTTGTCTGTGTCTTGCAGAGGGAGAGTTCAGAAGACATGAATGTGACTTACGGAGAGAGAGGTTGGAAGACTTGTCTGTGACTTAAAGAGGGAGAGGCTGGAAGACTTGTCTGTGACTTACAGAGGGAGAGGTAGGATGACTTGTCTGTGACTTACAGAGTGAGAGGTTGGAAGACTTGTCTGTGACTTACAAACGGAGAGCTAGGATGCCTTGCCTATGACTTATAGATGCAGAGGTAGGATGACTTGTCTGTGACTTACAGAGCGATCGGAAGGATGATTTGTCTGTGACTTAGAGGGAGAGGTGGGAAGACTTGTCTGTGACTTACAGAGGGAGGGGTTGGAAAACTTGTCTGTGACTTTCATAGGGAGAGGTTGGAAGACATGTCTGTGTCTTACAGAGGGAGAGTTCGTAAGATATGACTGTGACTTACAAAGGGAGAGGTAGGATGATTTGTCTGTGACTTACAGAGGGAGAGGTAGGAAGACTTGTCTGTGACTAATAGAGGGAGGGGTTGGAATTCTTGTCTTTGATTTACAGAGGTAGACGTAGGAAGACTTGTCTGTGACTTACAGAGGGAGAACAGGATCACTTGTTTGTGACTTACAGAGGGAGAGATAGGAAGACTTGTCTGTGACTTACAGAGGGAGAGTTCGTAAGACTTGTCTGTGACTTACAGAGGGAGAGGTAGGATGACTTGTCTGTGACTTTTATAGGGAGAGGTTGGAAGACGTGTCTGTGACTTACAGAGGGAGAGGTTGGAAGACTTTCTGTGACTTACCGAGGGAGACGTTTGAAGTCTTGTCTGTCACTTAGAGAGGGAGAGGTAGGAAGACTTGTCTGTGACTTACAGAGGGAGAGGTAGGAAGACTTGTCTGTGACTTACAAAGGGAGAGGTAGGAAGACTTGCTTGTGACTTACAGAGGGAGAGGAAAGAAGACTTGTCTGTGACTTAATGAGGGAAAAGTTGGAAGACTTGTCTGTGACTTACAGAGGGAGAGATAGGAAGGCTTGTCTGTGACTTACAGAGGGAGAGGAAGGAAGACTTGTCTGTGACTAACAGAGGGAGAGGTAGGATGACTTGTCTGTGACTTACATAGGGAGAGTTTGGAAGACTTGTCTGTGTCTTACAGAGGGAAAGTTCGGAAGACTTGTCTGTGACTTACAGAGGGAGAGGTTGGAAGACTTGTCTGTGATTGACATAGGGAGATGTAGAAAGACTTCCCTGTGACTTACAGAGCGAGAGGTAGTATGATTTGTCTATGACTTACAGAGTGAGCGGTAGGATGACTTGTCTGTGACTTACAGAGGGAGAGGAACGGTTGATTGTTCTGTGACATTTCAAATGGAGCGGTAGGATCACTTGTGTGTGACTTACAGAGGGAGAGGTTGGAAGACTTGTCTGTGTCTTACAGAGGGAGAGTTCAGAAGACATGATGTGACTTACAGAGGGAGAGGTTGGAAGACTTGTATGTGACTTACAGAGGGAGAGATTGGAAGACTTGTCTGTGACTTACAGAGGGAGAGGTAGGATGATTTGTCTGTGACTTACAGAGTGAGAGGTAGGAAGACTTGTCTGTGACTTACAGAGGGAGGGGTTGGAATACTTGTCTGTGACTTACAGAGGGACAGGTAGGAAGACTTGTCTGTGACTTACAGAGGGAGAGGTTGGAAGACTTGTCTGTGATTGACATAGGGAGAGGTAGGAAGACTTGCTTGTGACTTACAGAGAGAGCGGTAGGATGACTTGTCTGTGACTTCCAAAGAGAGAGCTAGAATGAATTGTCTGTGACTAGCAGAGGGAGCGTTAGGATCAGTTGTCTGTGACTTACAGAGGGAGAGGTAGGTGGACTTGTTTGTGACTTACAGAGGGAAAGCAAGGAAGCCTTGTCTGTGACTTACAGAGGGAGATGTTGGAAGACGTGTCTGTGATTTTCAGAGGGAGAGGTTGGAAGACTTTTCTGTGACTTACAGAGGGAGGGGTTGGTAGACTTGTCTGTGACTTACAGAGGGAGAGGTAGGAAGACTTATCTGAGACTTACATAGGGAGAGGTTGGAAGACTTTCTGTGTCTTACAGAGGGAGTGGTGGAAGAATTGTCTGTGACTTGCAGAGGGAGAGGTTGGAAGACTTGTCTGTGACTTACAGAGTGAGAGGTTGGAAGACATGTCTGTGACCTACAGAGGGAGAGGTAGGATGACTTGTCTGTGACTTACAGAGGGAGATGAAGGAAGACGTGTCTGTGACTTACAGAGGGATCGGAAGGATGATTTGTCTGTGACTTAGAGGGAGAGGTGGGAAGACTTGTCTGTGACTTACAGAGGGAGAGGGTGGAAGAATTGTCTGTGACTTACACAGGGAGAGGTAGGATGACTTGTCTGTGACTTACAGAGTGAGAGGTTGGAAGACTTGTCTGTCACTCACAGAGGGAGAGGTAGATTGACTTGTCTGTGACTTACAGATGCAGAGGTAGGATGACTTGTCTGTGACTTACAGAGGGAGCAGTAGGATGTCTTGTCTGTGACTTACAGAGGGAGGGGTTGGAAAACTTGTCTGTGACTTTCATAGGGAGAGGTTGGAAGACATGCCTGTGTCTTACAGAGGGAGAGTTCGTAAGATATGACTGTGACTTACAGAGGGAGAGGTAGGATGACTTGTCTGTGACTTTTATAGGGAGAGGTTGGAAGACGTGTCTGTGACTTACAGAGGGAGAGGTTGGAAGACTTTCTGTGACTTACCGAGGGAGAGGAAGGAAGACTTGTCTGTGACTAACAGAGGGAGAGGTAGGATGACTTGTCTGTGACTTACATAGGGAGAGTTTGGAAGACTTGTCTGTGTCTTACAGAGGGAAAGTTCGGAAGACTTGTCTGTGACTTACAGAGGGAGAGGTTGGAAGACTTGTCTGTGACTTAATGAGGGAAAAGTTGGAAGACTTGTCTGTGACTTACAGAGGGAGAGATAGGAAGGCTTGTCTGTGACTTACAGAGGGAGAGGAAGGAAGACTTGTCTGTGACTAACAGAGGGAGAGGTAGGATGACTTGTCTGTGACTTACATAGGGAGAGTTTGGAAGACTTGTCTGTGTCTTACAGAGGGAAAGTTCGGAAGACTTGTCTGTGACTTACAGAGGGAGAGGTTGGAAGACTTGTCTGTGATTGACATAGGGAGATGTAGAAAGACTTGCCTGTGACTTACAGAGCGAGAGGTAGTATGATTTGTCTATGACTTACAGAGGGAGCGGTAGGATGACTTGTCTGTGACTTACAGAGGGAGAGGAAGGATGATTGTTCTGTGACATTTCAAATGGAGCGGTAGGATCACTTGTGTGTGACTTACAGAGGGAGAGGTTGGAAGACTTGTCTGTGTCTTACAGAGGGAGAGTTCAGAAGACATGATGTGACTTACAGAGGGAGAGGTTGGAAGACTTGTATGTGACTTACAGAGGGAGAGATTGGAAGACTTGTCTGTGACTTACAGAGGGAGAGGTAGGATGATTTGTCTGTGACTTACAGAGTGAGAGGTAGGAAGACTTGTCTGTGACTTACAGAGGGAGGGGTTGGAATACTTGTCTGTGACTTACAGAGGGACAGGTAGGAAGACTTGTCTGTGACTTACAGAGGGAGAGGTTGGAAGACTTGTCTGTGATTGACATAGGGAGAGGTAGGAAGACTTGCTTGTGACTTACAGAGAGAGCGGTAGGATGACTTGTCTGTGACTTCCAAAGAGAGAGCTAGAATGAATTGTCTGTGACTAGCAGAGGGAGCGTTAGGATCAGTTGTCTGTGACTTACAGAGGGAGAGGTAGGTGGACTTGTTTGTGACTTACAGAGGGAAAGCAAGGAAGACTTGTCTGTGACTTACAGAGGGAGATGTTGGAACACGTGTCTGTGATTTTCAGAGGGAGAGGTTGGAAGACTTTTCTGTGACTTACAGAGGGAGGGGTTGGTAGACTTGTCTGTGACTTACAGAGGGAGAGGTAGGAAGACTTATCTGAGACTTACATAGGGAGAGGTTGGAAGACTTTCTGTGTCTTACAGAGGGAGTGGTGGAAGAATTGTCTCTGACTTGCAGAGGGAGAGGTTGGAAGACTTGTCTGTGACTTACAGAGTGAGAGGTTGGAAGACATGTCTGTGACCTACAGAGGGAGAGGTAGGATGACTTGTCTGTGACTTACAGAGGGAGATAAAGGAAGACGTGTCTGTGACTTACAGAGGGATCGGAAGGATGATTTGTCTGTGACTTAGAGGGAGAGGTGGGAAGACTTGTCTGTGACTTACAGAGGGAGAGGGTGGAAGAATTGTCTGTGACTTACACAGGGAGAGGTAGGATGACTTGTCTGTGACTTACAGAGTGAGAGGTTGGAAGACTTGTCTGTCACTCACAGAGGGAGAGGTAGATTGACTTGTCTGTGACTTACAGATGCAGAGGTAGGATGACTTGTCTGTGACTTACAGAGGGAGCAGTAGGATGACTTGTCTGTGACTTACAGAGGGAGGGGTTGGAAAACTTGTCTGTGACTTTCATAGGGAGAGGTTGGAAGACATGCCTGTGTCTTACAGAGGGAGAGTTCGTAAGATATGACTGTGACTTACAGAGGGAGAGGTAGGATGATTTGTCTGTGACTTACAGAGGGAGAGGTAGGAAGACTTGTCTTTGACTAATAGAGGGAGGGGTTGGAATTCTTGTCTTTGATTTACAGAGGTAGAGGTAGGAAGACTTGTCTGTGACTTACAGAGGGAGAACAGGATCACTTGTTTGTGACTTACAGAGGGAGAGGTAGGAAGACTTGTCTGTGACTTATAGAGGGAGAGTTCGTAAGACTTGTCTGTGACTTACAGAGGGAGAGGTAGGATGACTTGTCTGTGACTTTTATAGGGAGAGGTTGGAAGATGTGTCTGTGACTTACAGAGGGAGAGGTTGGAAGACTTTCTGTGACTTACCGAGGGAGAGGTTTGAAATCTTGTCTGTCACTTAGAGAGGGAGAGGTAGGAAGACTTGTCTGTGACTTACAAAGGGAGATGTAGGAAGACTTGCTTGTGACTTACAGAGGGAGAGGAAAGAAGACTTGTCTGTGACTTAATGAGGGAAAAGTTGGAAGACTTGTCTGTGACTTACAGAGGGAGAGATAGGAAGGCTTGTCTGTGACTTACAGAGGGAGAGTTCAGAAGACATGATGTGACTTACAGAGGGAGAGGTTGGAAGACTTGTATGTGACTTACAGAGGGAGAGATTGGAAGACTTGTCTGTGACTTACAGAGGGAGAGGTAGGATGATTTGTCTGTGACTTACAGAGTGAGAGGTAGGAAGACTTGTCTGTGACTTACAGAGGGAGGGGTTGGAATACTTGTCTGTGACTTACAGAGGGACAGGTAGGAAGACTTGTCTGTGACTTACAGAGGGAGAGGTTGGAAGACTTGTCTGTAATTGACATAGGGAGAGGTAGGAAGACTTGCTTGTGACTTACAGAGAGAGCGGTAGGATGACTTGTCTGTGACTTCCAAAGAGAGAGCTAGAATGAATTGTCTGTGACTAGCAGAGGGAGCGTTAGGATCAGTTGTCTGTGACTTACAGAGGGAGAGGTAGGTGGACTTGTTTGTGACTTACAGAGGGAAAGCAAGGAAGACTTGTCTGTGACTTACAGAGGGAGATCTGTGACTTACAGAGGGAGAGGAAGGATGATTGTTCTGTGACATTTCAAATGGAGCGGTAGGATCACTTGTGTGTGACTTACAGAGGGAGAGGTTGGAAGACTTGTCTGTGACTTACAGAGGGAGAGTTCAGAAGACATGATGTGACTTACAGAGGGAGAGGTTGGAAGACTTGTATGTGACTTACAGAGGGAGAGATTGGAAGACTTGTCTGTGACTTACAGAGGGAGAGGTAGGATGATTTGTCTGTGACTTACAGAGTGAGAGGTAGGAAGACTTGTCTGTGACTTACAGAGGGAGGGGTTGGAATACTTGTCTGTGACTTACAGAGGGACAGGTAGGAAGACTTGTCTGTGACTTACAGAGGGAGAGGTTGGAAGACTTGTCTGTAATTGACATAGGGAGAGGTAGGAAGACTTGCTTGTGACTTACAGAGAGAGCGGTAGGATGACTTGTCTGTGACTTCCAAAGAGAGAGCTAGAATGAATTGTCTGTGACTAGCAGAGGGAGCGTTAGGATCAGTTGTCTGTGACTTACAGAGGGAGAGGTAGGTGGACTTGTTTGTGACTTACAGAGGGAAAGCAAGGAAGACTTGTCTGTGACTTACAGAGGGAGATGTTGGAAGACGTGTCTGTGATTTTCAGAGGGAGAGGTAGGAAGACTTATCTGAGACTTACATAGGGAGAGGTTGGAAGACTTTCTGTGTCTTACAGAGGGAGATGGTGGAAGAATTGTCTGTGACTTGCAGAGGGAGAGGTTGGAAGACTTGTCTGTGACTTACAGAGTGAGAGGTTGGAAGACGTGTCTGTGATTTTCAGAGGGAGAGGTTGGAAGACTTTTCTGTGACTTACAGAGGGAGGGGTTGGTAGACTTGTCTGTGACTTACAGAGGGAGAGGTAGGAAGACTTATCTGAGACTTACATAGGGAGAGGTTGGAAGACTTTCTGTGTCTTACAGAGGGAGTGGTGGAAGAATTGTCTGTGACTTGCAGAGGGAGAGGTTGGAAGACTTGTCTGTGACTTACAGAGTGAGAGGTTGGAAGACATGTCTGTGACCTACAGAGGGAGAGGTAGGATGACTTGTCTGTGACTTACAGAGGGAGATGAAGGAAGACGTGTCTGTGACTTACAGAGGGATCGGAAGGATGATTTGTCTGTGACTTAGAGGGAGAGGTGGGAAGACTTGTCTGTGACTTACAGAGGGAGAGGGTGGAAGAATTGTCTGTGACTTACACAGGGAGAGGTAGGATGACTTGTCTGTGACTTACAGAGTGAGAGGTTGGAAGACTTGTCTGTCACTCACAGAGGGAGAGGTAGATTGACTTGTCTGTGACTTACAGATGCAGAGGTAGGATGACTTGTCTGTGACTTACAGAGGGAGCAGTAGGATGACTTGTCTGTGACTTACAGAGGGAGGGGTTGGAAAACTTGTCTGTGACTTTCATAGGGAGAGGTTGGAAGACATGCCTGTGTCTTACAGAGGGAGAGTTCGTAAGATATGACTGTGACTTACAGAGGGAGAGGTAGGATGACTTGTCTGTGACTTTTATAGGGAGAGGTTGGAAGACGTGTCTGTGACTTACAGAGGGAGAGGTTGGAAGACTTTCTGTGACTTACCGAGGGAGAGGAAGGAAGACTTGTCTGTGACTAACAGAGGGAGAGGTAGGATGACTTGTCTGTGACTTACATAGGGAGAGTTTGGAAGACTTGTCTGTGTCTTACAGAGGGAGTGGTGGAAGAATTGTCTGTGACTTGCAGAGGGAGAGGTTGGAAGACTTGTCTGTGACTTACAGAGTGAGAGGTTGGAAGACATGTCTGTGACCTACAGAGGGAGAGGTAGGATGACTTGTCTGTGACTTACAGAGGGAGATGAAGGAAGACGTGTCTGTGACTTACAGAGGGATCGGAAGGATGATTTGTCTGTGACTTAGAGGGAGAGGTGGGAAGACTTGTCTGTGACTTACAGAGGGAGAGGGTGGAAGAATTGTCTGTGACTTAGTTCGTAAGACTTGTCTGTGACTTACAGAGGGAGAGGTAGGATGACTTGTCTGTGACTTTTATAGGGAGAGGTTGGAAGATGTGTCTGTGACTTACAGAGGGAGAGGTTGGAAGACTTTCTGTGACTTACCGAGGGAGAGGTTTGAAATCTTGTCTGTCACTTAGAGAGGGAGAGGTAGGAAGACTTGTCTGTGACTTACAAAGGGAGATGTAGGAAGACTTGCTTGTGACTTACAGAGGGAGAGGAAAGAAGACTTGTCTGTGACTTAATGAGGGAAAAGTTGGAAGACTTGTCTGTGACTTACAGAGGGAGAGATAGGAAGGCTTGTCTGTGACTTACAGAGGGACAGAGCGAGAGGTAGTATGATTTGTCTATGACTTACAGAGGGAGCGGTAGGATGACTTGTCTGTGACTTACAGAGGGAGAGGAAGGATGATTGTTCTGTGACATTTCAAATGGAGCGGTAGGATCACTTGTGTGTGACTTACAGAGGGAGAGGTTGGAAGACTTGTCTGTGTCTTACAGAGGGAGAGTTCAGAAGACATGATGTGACTTACAGAGGGAGAGGTTGGAAGACTTGTATGTGACTTACAGAGGGAGAGATTGGAAGACTTGTCTGTGACTTACAGAGGGAGAGGTAGGATGATTTGTCTGTGACTTACAGAGTGAGAGGTAGGAAGACTTGTCTGTGACTTACAGAGGGAGGGGTTGGAATACTTGTCTGTGACTTACAGAGGGACAGGTAGGAAGACTTGTCTGTGACTTACAGAGGGAGAGGTTGGAAGACTTGTCTGTGATTGACATAGGGAGAGGTAGGAAGACTTGCTTGTGACTTACAGAGAGAGCGGTAGGATGACTTGTCTGTGACTTCCAAAGAGAGAGCTAGAATGAATTGTCTGTGACTAGCAGAGGGAGCGTTAGGATCAGTTGTCTGTGACTTACAGAGGGAGAGGTAGGTGGACTTGTTTGTGACTTACAGAGGGAAAGCAAGGAAGACTTGTCTGTGACTTACAGAGGGAGATGTTGGAACACGTGTCTGTGATTTTCAGAGGGAGAGGTTGGAAGACTTTTCTGTGACTTACAGAGGGAGGGGTTGGTAGACTTGTCTGTGACTTACAGAGGGAGAGGTAGGAAGACTTATCTGAGACTTACATAGGGAGAGGTTGGAAGACTTTCTGTGTCTTACAGAGGGAGTGGTGGAAGAATTGTCTGTGACTTGCAGAGGGAGAGGTTGGAAGACTTGTCTGTGACTTACAGAGTGAGAGGTTGGAAGACATGTCTGTGACCTACAGAGGGAGAGGTAGGATGACTTGTCTGTGACTTACAGAGGGAGATAAAGGAAGACGTGTCTGTGACTTACAGAGGGATCGGAAGGATGATTTGTCTGTGACTTAGAGGGAGAGGTGGGAAGACTTGTCTGTGACTTACAGAGGGAGAGGGTGGAAGAATTGTCTGTGACTTACACAGGGAGAGGTAGGATGACTTGTCTGTGACTTACAGAGTGAGAGGTTGGAAGACTTGTCTGTCACTCACAGAGGGAGAGGTAGATTGACTTGTCTGTGACTTACAGATGCAGAGGTAGGATGACTTGTCTGTGACTTACAGAGGGAGCAGTAGGATGACTTGTCTGTGACTTACAGAGGGAGGGGTTGGAAAACTTGTCTGTGACTTTCATAGGGAGAGGTTGGAAGACATGCCTGTGTCTTACAGAGGGAGAGTTCGTAAGATATGACTGTGACTTACAGAGGGAGAGGTAGGATGATTTGTCTGTGACTTACAGAGGGAGAGGTAGGAAGACTTGTCTTTGACTAATAGAGGGAGGGGTTGGAATTCTTGTCTTTGATTTACAGAGGTAGAGGTAGGAAGACTTGTCTGTGACTTACAGAGGGAGAACAGGATCACTTGTCTGTGACTTACAGAGGGAGAGGTAGGAAGACTTGTCTGTGACTTATAGAGGGAGAGTTCGTAAGACTTGTCTGTGACTTACAGAGGGAGAGGTAGGATGACTTGTCTGTGACTTTTATAGGGAGAGGTTGGAAGATGTGTCTGTGACTTACAGAGGGAGAGGTTGGAAGACTTTCTGTGACTTACCGAGGGAGAGGTTTGAAATCTTGTCTGTCACTTAGAGAGGGAGAGGTAGGAAGACTTGTCTGTGACTTACAAAGGGAGATGTAGGAAGACTTGCTTGTGACTTACAGAGGGAGAGGAAAGAAGACTTGTCTGTGACTTAATGAGGGAAAAGTTGGAAGACTTGTCTGTGACTTACAGAGGGAGAGATAGGAAGGCTTGTCTGTGACTTACAGAGGGAGAGTTCAGAAGACATGATGTGACTTACAGAGGGAGAGGTTGGAAGACTTGTATGTGACTTACAGAGGGAGAGATTGGAAGACTTGTCTGTGACTTACAGAGGGAGAGGTAGGATGATTTGTCTGTGACTTACAGAGTGAGAGGTAGGAAGACTTGTCTGTGACTTACAGAGGGAGGGGTTGGAATACTTGTCTGTGACTTACAGAGGGACAGGTAGGAAGACTTGTCTGTGACTTACAGAGGGAGAGGTTGGAAGACTTGTCTGTAATTGACATAGGGAGAGGTAGGAAGACTTGCTTGTGACTTACAGAGAGAGCGGTAGGATGACTTGTCTGTGACTTCCAAAGAGAGAGCTAGAATGAATTGTCTGTGACTAGCAGAGGGAGCGTTAGGATCAGTTGTCTGTGACTTACAGAGGGAGAGGTAGGTGGACTTGTTTGTGACTTACAGAGGGAAAGCAAGGAAGACTTGTCTGTGACTTACAGAGGGAGATGTTGGAAGACGTGTCTGTGATTTTCAGAGGGAGAGGTAGGAAGACTTATCTGAGACTTACATAGGGAGAGGTTGGAAGACTTTCTGTGTCTTACAGAGGGAGATGGTGGAAGAATTGTCTGTGACTTGCAGAGGGAGAGGTTGGAAGACTTGTCTGTGACTTACAGAGTGAGAGGTTGGAAGACATGTCTGTGACCTACAGAGGGAGAGGTAGGATGACTTGTCTGTGACTTACAGAGGGAGATAAAGGAAGACGTGTCTGTGACTTACAGAGGGATTGGAAGGATGATTTGTCTGTGACTTAGAGGGAGAGGTGGGAAGACTTGTCTGTGACTTACAGAGGGAGAGGGTGGAAGAATTGTCTGTGACTTACACAGGGAGAGGTAGGATGACTTGTCTGTGACTTACAGAGTGAGAGGTTGGAAGACTTGTCTGTCACTCACAGAGGGAGAGGTAGATTGACTTGTCTGTGACTTACAGATGCAGAGGTAGGATGACTTGTCTGTGACTTACAGAGGGAGCAGTAGGATGACTTGTCTGTGACTTACAGAGGGAGGGGTTGGAAAACTTGTCTGTGACTTTCATAGGGAGAGGTTGGAAGACATGCCTGTGTCTTACAGAGGGAGAGTTCGTAAGATATGACTGTGACTTACAGAGGGAGAGGTAGGATGATTTGTCTGTGACTTACAGAGGGAGAGGTAGGAAGACTTGTCTTTGACTAATAGAGGGAGGGGTTGGAATTCTTGTCTTTGATTTACAGAGGTAGAGGTAGGAAGACTTGTCTGTGACTTACAGAGGGAGAACAGGATCACTTGTCTGTGACTTACAGAGGGAGAGGTAGGATGACTTGTCTGTGACTTTTATAGGGAGAGGTTGGAAGATGTGTCTGTGACTTACAGAGGGAGAGGTTGGAAGACTTTCTGTGACTTACCGAGGGAGAGGTTTGAAATCTTGTCTGTCACTTAGAGAGGGAGAGGTAGGAAGACTTGTCTGTGACTTACAAAGGGAGATGTAGGAAGACTTGTTGTGACTTACAGAGGGAGAGGAAAGAAGACTTGTCTGTGACTTAATGAGGGAAAAGTTGGAAGACTTGTCTGTGACTTACAGAGGGAGAGATAGGAAGGCTTGTCTGTGACTTACAGAGGGAGAGGTTGGAAGACTTGTCTGTAATTGACATAGGGAGAGGTAGGAAGACTTGCTTGTGACTTACAGAGAGAGCGGTAGGATGACTTGTCTGTGACTTCCAAAGAGAGAGCTAGAATGAATTGTCTGTGACTAGCAGAGGGAGCGTTAGGATCAGTTGTCTGTGACTTACAGAGGGAGAGGTAGGTGGACTTGTTTGTGACTTACAGAGGGAAAGCAAGGAAGACTTGTCTGTGACTTACAGAGGGAGATGTTGGAAGACGTGTCTGTGATTTTCAGAGGGAGAGGTAGGAAGACTTATCTGAGACTTACATAGGGAGAGGTTGGAAGACTTTCTGTGTCTTACAGAGGGAGATGGTGGAAGAATTGTCTGTGACTTGCAGAGGGAGAGGTTGGAAGACTTGTCTGTGACTTACAGAGTGAGAGGTTGGAAGACATGTCTGTGACCTACAGAGGGAGAGGTAGGATGACTTGTCTGTGACTTACAGAGGGAGATAAAGGAAGACGTGTCTGTGACTTACAGAGGGATTGGAAGGATGATTTGTCTGTGACTTAGAGGGAGAGGTGGGAAGACTTGTCTGTGACTTACAGAGGGAGAGGGTGGAAGAATTGTCTGTGACTTACACAGGGAGAGGTAGGATGACTTGTCTGTGACTTACAGAGTGAGAGGTTGGAAGACTTGTCTGTCACTCACAGAGGGAGAGGTAGATTGACTTGTCTGTGACTTACAGATGCAGAGGTAGGATGACTTGTCTGTGACTTACAGAGGGAGCAGTAGGATGACTTGTCTGTGACTTACAGAGGGAGGGGTTGGAAAACTTGTCTGTGACTTTCATAGGGAGAGGTTGGAAGACATGCCTGTGTCTTACAGAGGGAGAGTTCGTAAGATATGACTGTGACTTACAGAGGGAGAGGTAGGATGATTTGTCTGTGACTTACAGAGGGAGAGGTAGGAAGACTTGTCTTTGACTAATAGAGGGAGGGGTTGGAATTCTTGTCTTTGATTTACAGAGGTAGAGGTAGGAAGACTTGTCTGTGACTTACAGAGGGAGAACAGGATCACTTGTCTGTGACTTACAGAGGGAGAGGTAGGATGACTTGTCTGTGACTTTTATAGGGAGAGGTTGGAAGATGTGTCTGTGACTTACAGAGGGAGAGGTTGGAAGACTTTCTGTGACTTACCGAGGGAGAGGTTTGAAATCTTGTCTGTCACTTAGAGAGGGAGAGGTAGGAAGACTTGTCTGTGACTTACAAAGGGAGATGTAGGAAGACTTGTTGTGACTTACAGAGGGAGAGGAAAGAAGACTTGTCTGTGACTTAATGAGGGAAAAGTTGGAAGACTTGTCTGTGACTTACAGAGGGAGAGATAGGAAGGCTTGTCTGTGACTTACAGAGGGAGAGGAAGGAAGACTTGTTTGTGACTTACAGAGGGAGAGTTTGGAAGACTTGTCTGTGACTAACAGAGGGAGAGGTAGGATGACTTGTCTGTGACCTACATAGGGAGAGTTTGGAAGACTTGTCTGTGTCTTACAGAGGGAAAGTTCGGAAGACTTGTCTGTGACTAACAGAGGGAGAGGTAGGATGACTTGTCTGTGACTTACAGAGGGAGGGGTTGGAATACTTGTCTGTGACTTACAGAGGGACAGGTAGGAAGACTTGTCTGTGACTTACAGAGGGAGAGGTTGGAAGACTTGTCTGTGATTGACATAGGGAGATGTAGAAAGACTTGCCTGTGACTTACAGAGCGAGAGGTAGTATGATTTGTCTATGACTTACAGAGGGAGCGGTAGGATGACTTGTCTGTGACTTACAGAGGGAGATGAAGGATGATTGTTCTGTGACATTTCAAAGGGAGCGGTAGGATCACTTGTCTGTGACTTACAGAGGGAGAGGTTGGAAGACTTGTCTGTGTCTTACAGAGGGAGAGTTCAGAAGACATGATGTGACTTACAGAGGGAGAGGTTGGAAGACTTGTCTGTGACTTACAGAGGGAGAGTTCGTAAGACTCGTCTGTGACTTACAGAGGGAGAGGTAGGATGACTTGTCTGTGACTTTTATAGGGAGAGGTTGGAAGATGTGTCTGTGACTTACAGAGGGAGAGGTTGGAAGACTTTCTGTGACTTACCGAGGGAGAGGTTTGAAATCTTGTCTGTCACTTAGAGAGGGAGAGGTAGGAAGACTTGTCTGTGACTTACAAAGGGAGATGTAGGAAGACTTGCTTGTGACTTACAGAGGGAGAGGAAAGAAGACTTGTCTGTGACTTAATGAGGGAAAAGTTGGAAGACTTGTCTGTGACTTACAGAGGGAGAGATAGGAAGGCTTGTCTGTGACTTACAGAGGGAGAGGAAGGAAGACTTGTTTGTGACTTACAGAGGGAGAGTTTGGAAGACTTGTCTGTGACTAACAGAGGGAGAGGTAGGATGACTTGTCTGTGACTTACAGAGGGAGGGGTTGGAATACTTGTCTGTGACTTACAGAGGGACAGGTAGGAAGACTTGTCTGTGACTTACAGAGGGAGAGGTTGGAAGACTTGTCTGTGATTGACATAGGGAGATGTAGAAAGACTTGCCTGTGACTTACAGAGCGAGAAGTAGTATGATTTGTCTATGACTTACAGAGGGAGCGGTAGGATGACTTGTCTGTGACTTACAGAGGGAGATGAAGGATGATTGTTCTGTGACATTTCAAAGGGAGCGGTAGGATCACTTGTCTGTGACTTACAGAGGGAGAGGTTGGAAGACTTGTCTGTGTCTTACAGAGGGAGAGTTCAGAAGACATGATGTGACTTACAGAGGGAGAGGTTGGAAGACTTGTATGTGACTTACAGAGGGAGAGATTGGAAGACTTGTCTGTGACTTACAGAGGGAGAGGTAGGATGATTTGTCTGTGACTTACAGAGTGAGAGGTAGGAAGACCTGTCTGTGACTTACAGAGGGAGGGGTTGGAATACTTGTCTGTGACTTACAGAGGGACAGGTAGGAAGACTTGTCTGTGACTTACAGAGGGAGAGGTTGGAAGACTTGTCTGTAATTGACATAGGGAGAGGTAGGAAGACTTGCTTGTGACTTACAGAGAGAGCGGTAGGATGACTTGTCTGTGACTTACAAAGAGAGAGGTAGAATGAATTGTCTGTGACTTGCAGAGGGAGCGTTAGCCTCTCTGGGCTAGGCGGGACGAATTCGTCCCACCTACGTAACAGCCACTTTAAGCCTGTGGCTCGATTTTCAAAACCTTAAAAATCCTATTACTTCAATTTCTCAAACATATGACTATTTTACAGCTATTTAAAGACAAGACTCTCGTTAATCTAACCACACTGTCCGATTTCAAAAAGTCTTTACAACGAAAGCAAAACATTAGATTATGTCAGCAGAGTACCAAGCCAGAAATAATCAGACACCCATTTTTCAAGCCAGCATATAATGTCACCAAAACCCAGAAGACAGCTAAATGCAGCACTCACCTTTGATGATCTTCATCAGATGACAACCCTAGGACATTATGTTATACAATACATGCATGTTTTGTTCAATCAAGTTCATATTTATATCAAAAACCAGCTTTTTACATTAGCATGTGACGTTCAGAACTAGCATACCCCCCGCAAACTTCCGGGGAATTCGCTAACATTTTACTAAATTACTCATGATAAACGTTCACAAAAAGCATAACAATTATTTTAAGAATTATAGATACAGACCTCCTCTATGCACTCGATATGTCCGATTTTAAAATAGCTTCTTGGTGAAAGCACATTTTGCAATATTCTAAGTACATAGCCCAGGCATCACGGGCTCGCTATTTAGACACCCGGCAAGTTTAGCACTCACCATAATCATATTTACTATTATAAAAGTTTGATTACCTTTTGTTGTCTTCGTCAGAATGCACTCCCAGGACTGCTACTTCAATAACAAATGTTGGTTTGGTCCAAAATAATCCATCGTTATATCCGAATAGCGGCGTTTTGTTCGTGCGTACCAGACACTATCCGAAATGGTAAAGAAGGGTCACGCGCATGGCGCAATTCGTGACAATAAAATTCTAAATATTCCATTACCGTACTTCGAAGCATGTCAACCGCTGTTTAAAATCAATTTTTACGCCATTTTTCTCGTAGAAAAGCGATAATATTCCGACAGGGAATCAAACAGAGGAAAAAATCACAAAGGCGGGGGCGGTCGGGTCATGCGCATAAGCCCAGAGTCGCTTGATCGGCCACTTGAGAAAGGCGATAATGTGTTTCAGCCTGGGGCTGGGATGACGACATTCTGTTTTTTCCCGGGCTCTGAGCGCCTATGGACGACGTAGGAAGTGTCACGTTAGAGCAGAGATCCTTAGTAAAAGATAGAGATGGAAAAGAAGTTCAAGAAATGGTCAGACAGGCCACTTCCTGTAAAGGAATCTCTCAGGTTTTGACCTGCCATTTGAGTTCTGTTATACTCACAGACACCATTCAAACAGTTTTAGAAACTTTAGGGTGTTTTCTATCCATATGTAATAAGTATATGCATATTCTAGTTACTGGGTAGGAGTGGTAACCAGATTAAATCGGGTATGTTTTTTATCCAGTCGTGTCAATACTGCCCCCTAGCCCTAACAGGTTAAAGAGGGAAAAGTTGGAAGACTTGTCTGTGACTTACAGAGGGAGAGATAGGATGACTTGTCTGTGTCTTACAGAGGGAAAGTTCGGAAGACTTGTCTGTGACTTACAGAGGGAGAGGTAGGATGATTTGTCTGTGACTTACAGAGTGAGAGGTAGGAAGACTTGTCTGTGACTTACAGAGGGAGGGGTTGGAATACTTGTCTGTGACTTACAGAGGGAGCAGTAGGATGACTTGTCTGTGACTTACAGAGGGAGGGGTTGGAAAACTTGTCTGTGACTTTCATAGGGAGAGGTTGGAAGACATGTCTGTGTCTTACAGAGGGAGAGTTCGTAAGATATGACTGTGACTTACAGAGGGAGAGGTAGGATGATTTGTCTGTGACTTACAGAGGGAGAGGTAGGAAGACTTGTCTGTGACTAATAGAGGGAGGGGTTGGAATTCTTGTCTTTGATTTACAGAGGTAGAGGTAGGAAGACTTGTCTGTGACTTACAGAGGGAGAACAGGAACACTTGTTTGTGACTTACAGAGGGAGATTTCGGAAGACTTGTCTGTGACTTACAGAGGGAGAGTTCGTAAGACTTGTCTGTGACTTACAGAGGGAGAGGTAGGATGACTTGTCTGTGACTTTTATAGGGAGAGGTAGGAAGACGTGTCTGTGACTTACAGAGGGAGAGGTTGGAAGACTTTCTGTGACTTACCGAGGGAGAGGTTTGAAGTCTTGTCTGTCACTTAGAGAGGGAGAGGTAGGAAGACTTGTCTGTGACTTACAGAGGGAGAGGTAGGAAGACTTGTCTGTGACTTACAAAGGGAGAGGTAGGAAGACTTGCTTGTGACTTACAGAGGGAGAGGAAAGAAGACTTGTCTGTGACTTAAAGAGGGAAAAGATGGAAGACTTGTCTGTGACTTACAGAGGGAGAGATAGCATGGCTTGTCTGTGACTTACAGAGGGAGAGGAAGGAAGACTTGTTTGTGACTTACAGAGGGAGAGGAAAGAAGACTTGTCTGTGACTTAAAGAGGGAGAAGTTGGAAGACGTGTCTGTGACTTACAGAGGTAGAGATAGGATGACTTGTCTGTGACTTACAGAGTGAGAGGTTGGAAGACTTGTCTGTGACTAACAGAGGGAGAGGTAGGATGACTTGTCTGTGACTTACATAGGGAGTGTTTGGAAGACTTGTCTGTGTCTTACAGAGGGAAAGTTCGGAAGACTTGTCTGTGACTTACAGAGGGAGAACAGGATCACTTGTTTGTGACTTACAGAGGGAGAGGTAGGAAGACTTGTCTGTGACTTACAGAGGGAGAGTTCGTAAGACTTGTCTGTGACTTACAGAGGGAGAGGTAGGATGATTTGTCTGTGACTTAGAGGGAGAGGTGGGAAGACTTGCCTGTGACTTACAGAGGGAGAGGGTGGAAGAATTGTCTGTGACTTACACAGGGAGAGGTAGGATGACTTGTCTGTGACTTACAGAGTGAGAGGTTGGAAGACATGTCTGTGACTTACAGAGGGAGAGGTTGGAAAATTTCTGTGACTTATCGAGGGAGAGGTTTGAAGTCTTGTATGTCACTTACAGAGGGAGAGGTAGGAAGACTTGTCTGTGACTTAGAGATGGAGAGGTAGGAAGACGTGTCTGTGACTTACAGAGGTAGAGATAGGATGACTTGTTTGTGACTTACAGAGTGAGAGGTTGGAAGACTTGTCTGTGACTTACAGAGGGAGAGGTAGGATGACTTGTCTGTGACTTAAATAGGGAGAGGTTGGAAGACTTGTCTGTGACTTACAGAGGGAGAGGTTGGATGATTTGTCTGTGACTTACACATGGATCGTAGGATTCGTTTTCTGTGACTTACAGAGGGAGAGGTAGGAAGACTTGTCTGTGACTTAATGAGGGATAGGTTGGAAGACTTGTCTGTGACTTACAGAGGGTGAGGTAGGATGACTTCTCTGTGACTTACATAGGGAGAGGTTGGAAGACTTGTCTGTGTCTTACAGAGGGAAAGTTCGGAAGACTTGTCTGTGACTTACAGAGGGAGAGGTAGGATGATTTGTCTGTGACTTACAGAGTGAGAGGTAGGAAGACTTGTCTGTGACTTACAGAGGGAGGGGTTGGAATACTTGTCTGTGACTTACAGAGGGAGCAGTAGGATGACTTGTCTGTGACTTACAGAGGGAGGGGTTGGAAAACTTGTCTGTGACTTTCATAGGGAGAGGTTGGAAGACATGTCTGTGTCTTACAGAGGGAGAGTTCGTAAGATATGACTGTGACTTACAGAGGGAGAGGTAGGATGATTTGTCTGTGACTTACAGAGGGAGAGGTAGGAAAACTTGTCTGTGACTAATAGAGGGAGGGGTTGGAATTCTTGTCTTTGATTTACAGAGGTAGAGGTAGGAAGACTTGTCTGTGACTTACAGAGGGAGAACAGGAACACTTGTTTGTGACTTACAGAGGGAGATTTCGGAAGACTTGTCTGTGACTTACAGAGGGAGAGTTCGTAAGACTTGTCTGTGACTTACAGAGGGAGAGGTAGGATGACTTGTCTGTGACTTTTATAGGGAGAGGTAGGAAGACGTGTCTGTGACTTACAGAGGGAGAGGTTGGAAGACTTTCTGTGACTTACCGAGGGAGAGGTTTGAAGTCTTGTCTGTCACTTAGAGAGGGAGAGGTAGGAAGACTTGTCTGTGACTTACAGAGGGAGAGGTAGGAAGACTTGTCTGTGACTTACAAAGGGAGAGGTAGGAAGACTTGCTTGTGACTTACAGAGGGAGAGGAAAGAAGACTTGTCTGTGACTTAAAGAGGGAAAAGATGGAAGACTTGTCTGTGACTTACAGAGGGAGAGATAGCATGGCTTGTCTGTGACTTACAGAGGGAGAGGAAGGAAGACTTGTTTGTGACTTACAGAGGGAGAGGAAAGAAGACTTGTCTGTGACTTAAAGAGGGAGAAGTTGGAAGACGTGTCTGTGACTTACAGAGGTAGAGATAGGATGACTTGTCTGTGACTTACAGAGTGAGAGGTTGGAAGACTTGTCTGTGACTAACAGAGGGAGAGGTAGGATGACTTGTCTGTGACTTACATAGGGAGTGTTTGGAAGACTTGTCTGTGTCTTACAGAGGGAAAGTTCGGAAGACTTGTCTGTGACTTACAGAGGGAGAACAGGATCACTTGTTTGTGACTTACAGAGGGAGAGGTAGGAAGACTTGTCTGTGACTTACAGAGGGAGAGTTCGTAAGACTTGTCTGTGACTTACAGAGGGAGAGGTAGGATGATTTGTCTGTGACTTAGAGGGAGAGGTGGGAAGACTTGCCTGTGACTTACAGAGGGAGAGGGTGGAAGAATTGTCTGTGACTTACACAGGGAGAGGTAGGATGACTTGTCTGTGACTTACAGAGTGAGAGGTTGGAAGACTTGTCTGTGACTTACAGAGGGAGGGGTTGGAATACTTGTCTGTGACTTAAAGAGGGAGAGGTTGGAAGACTTGTCTGTGATTGACATAGGGAGAGGTAGGAAGACTTGCTTGTGACTTACAGAGAGAGCGGTAGGATGACTTGTCTGTGACTTACAAAGAGAGAGGTAGAATGAATTGTCTGTGACTTGCAGAGGGAGCGTTAGGATCAGTTGTCTGTGACTTACAGAGGGAGAGGTAGGTGGACTTGTTTGTGACTTACAGAGGGAAAGCAAGGAAGACTTGTCTGTGACTTACAGAGGGAGATGTTGGAAGACGTGTCTGTGATTTTCAGAGGGAGAGGTTGGAAGACTTTTCTGTGACTTACAGAGGGAGAGGTTGGAAGACATGTCTGTGTCTTACAGAGGGAGAGTTCGTAAGATATGACTGTGACTTACAGAGGGAGAGGTAGGATGATTTGTCTGTGACTTACAGAGGGAGAGGTAGGAAGACTTGTCTGTGACTAATAGAGGGAGGGGTTGGAATTCTTGTCTTTGATTTACAAAGGTAGAAGTAGGAAGACTTGTCTGTGACTTACAGAGGGAGAACAGGATCACTTGTTTGTGACTTACAGAGGGAGAGGTAGGAAGACTTGTCTGTGACTTACAGAGGGAGAGTTCGTAAGACTTGTCTGTGACTTACAGAGGGAGAGGTAGGATGATTTGTCTGTGACTTAGAGGGAGAGGTGGGAAGACTTGCCTGTGACTTACAGAGGGAGAGGGTGGAAGAATTGTCTGTGACTTACACAGGGAGAGGTAGGATGACTTGTCTGTGACTTACAGAGTGAGAGGTTGGAAGACTTGTCTGTGACTTACAGAGGGAGGGGTTGGAATACTTGTCTGTGACTTACAGAGGGAGGGGTTGGAATACTTGTCTGTGACTTACAGAGGGAAAGGAAGGATGATTGTTCTGTGACATTTCAAAGGGAGAGGTAGGATCACCTGTCTGTGACTTACAGAGGGAGAGGTTGGAAGACATGTCTGTGTCTTACAGAGGGAGAGTTCGTAAGATATGACTGTGACTTACAGAGGGAGAGGTAGGATGATTTGTCTGTGACTTACAGAGGGAGAGGTAGGAAGACTTGTCTGTGACTAATAGAGGGAGGGGTTGGAATTCTTGTCTTTGATTTACAAAGGTAGAGGTAGGAAGACTTGTCTGTGACTTACAGAGGGAGAACAGGATCACTTGTTTGTGACTTACAGAGGGAGAGGTAGGAAGACTTGTCTGTGACTTACAGAGGGAGAGTTCGTAAGACTTGTCTGTGACTTACAGAGGGAGAGGTAGGATGATTTGTCTGTGACTTAGAGGGAGAGGTGGGAAGACTTGCCTGTGACTTACAGAGGGAGAGGGTGGAAGAATTGTCTGTGACTTACACAGGGAGAGGTAGGATGACTTGTCTGTGACTTACAGAGTGAGAGGTTGGAAGACTTGTCTGTGACTTACAGAGGGAGGGGTTGGAATACTTGTCTGTGACTTACAGAGGGAGAGGTTGGAAGACTTGTCTGTGATTGACATAGGGAGAGGTAGGAAGACTTGCTTGTGACTTACAGAGAGAGCGGTAGGATGACTTGTCTGTGACTTACAAAGAGAGAGGTAGAATGAATTGTCTGTGACTTGCAGAGGGAGCGTTAGGATCAGTTGTCTGTGACTTACAGAGGGAGAGGTAGGTGGACTTGTTTGTGACTTACAGAGGGAAAGCAAGGAAGACTTGTCTGTGACTTACAGAGGGAGATGTTGGAAGACGTGTCTGTGATTTTCAGAGGGAGAGGTTGGAAGACTTTTCTGTGACTTACAGAGGGAGGGGTTGTTAGACCTGTCTGTGACTTACAGAGGGAGAGGTAGGAAGACTTATCTGAGACTTACATAGGGAGAGGTTGGAAGACTTTCTGTGTCTTACTGAGGGAGATGGTGGAAGAATTGTCTGTGACTTACAGAGGGAGAGGTTGGAAGACTTGTCTGTGACTTACAGAGTGAGAGGTTGGAAGACATGTCTGTGACCTACAGAGGGAGAGGTAGGATGACTTGTCTGTGACTTACAGAGGGAGATAAAGGAAGACGTGTCTATGACTTACAGAGGGAGAGGAAGGATGACTTGTCTGTGGCTTACAGAGGGAGAGGTTGGAAAACTTGTCTGTAACTTACAGAAGGAGAGGTTGGAAGACTTGTCTGTGACTTACAGAGGGAGAGGTAGATATACTTGTCTGTGACTTACAGAGGGAGAGACAGGATCACTTGTTTGTGACTTACAGAGGGAGAGGTAGGATGACTTGTCTGTGACTTACAAAGGGAGAGGTTGGAAGTCTTGTATGTCACTTACAGAGGGAGAGGTAGGAAGACTTGTCTGTGACTTTTATAGGGAGAGGTTGGAAGACATGTCTGTGACTTACAGAGGGAGAGGTTGGAAAATTTCTGTGACTTATCGAGGGAGAGGTTTGAAGTCTTGTATGTCACTTACAGAGGGAGAGGTAGGAAGACTTGTCTGTGACTTAGAGATGGAGAGGTAGGAAGACTTGTCTGTCACTTACAAAGGGAGAGGTAGGAAGACTTGTCTGTGACTTACAGAGGGAGAGGAAAGAAGACTTGTCTGTGACTTAAAGAGGGAGAAGTTGGAAGACGTGTCTGTGACTTACAGAGGTAGAGATAGGATGACTTGTTTGTGACTTAAAGAGTGAGAGGTTGGAAGACTTGTCTGTGACTTACAGAGGGAGAGGTAGGATGACTTGTCTGTGACTTAAATAGGGAGAGGTTGGAAGACTTGTCTGTGACTTACAGAGGGAGAGGTTGGATGATTTGTCTGTGACTTACACATGGATCGTAGGATTCGTTTTCTGTGACTTACAGAGGGAGAGGTAGGAAGACTTGTCTGTGACTTAATGAGGGATAGGTTGGAAGACTTGTCTGTGACTTACAGAGGGTGAGGTAGGATGACTTGTCTGTGACTTACATAGGGAGAGGTTGGAAGACTTGTCTGTGTCTTACAGAGGGAAAGTTCGGAAGACTTGTCTGTGACTTACAGCGGGAGAGGTAGGATGATTTGTCTGTGACTTACAGAGTGAGAGGTAGGAAGACTTGTCTGTGACTAACAGAGGGAGAGGTAGGATGACTTGTCTGTGACTTACATAGGGAGTGTTTGGAAGACTTGTCTGTGTCTTACAGAGGGAAAGTTCGGAAGACTTGTCTGTGACTTACAGAGGGAGAACAGGATCACTTGTTTGTGACTTACAGAGGGAGAGGTAGGAAGACTTGTCTGTGACTTACAGAGGGAGAGTTCGTAAGACTTGTCTGTGACTTACAGAGGGAGAGGTAGGATGATTTGTCTGTGACTTAGAGGGAGAGGTGGGAAGACTTGCCTGTGACTTACAGAGGGAGAGGGTGGAAGAATTGTCTGTGACTTACACAGGGAGAGGTAGGATGACTTGTCTGTGACTTACAGAGTGAGAGGTTGGAAGACATGTCTGTGACTTACAGAGGGAGAGGTTGGAAAATTTCTGTGACTTATCGAGGGAGAGGTTTGAAGTCTTGTATGTCACTTACAGAGGGAGAGGTAGGAAGACTTGTCTGTGACTTAGAGATGGAGAGGTAGGAAGACGTGTCTGTGACTTACAGAGGTAGAGATAGGATGACTTGTTTGTGACTTACAGAGTGAGAGGTTGGAAGACTTGTCTGTGACTTACAGAGGGAGAGGTAGGATGACTTGTCTGTGACTTAAATAGGGAGAGGTTGGAAGACTTGTCTGTGACTTACAGAGGGAGAGGTTGGATGATTTGTCTGTGACTTACACATGGATCGTAGGATTCGTTTTCTGTGACTTACAGAGGGAGAGGTAGGAAGACTTGTCTGTGACTTAATGAGGGATAGGTTGGAAGACTTGTCTGTGACTTACAGAGGGTGAGGTAGGATGACTTGTCTGTGACTTACATAGGGAGAGGTTGGAAGACTTGTCTGTGTCTTACAGAGGGAAAGTTCGGAAGACTTGTCTGTGACTTACAGAGGGAGAGGTAGGATGATTTGTCTGTGACTTACAGAGTGAGAGGTAGGAAGACTTGTCTGTGACTTACAGAGGGAGGGGTTGGAATACTTGTCTGTGACTTACAGAGGGAGCAGTAGGATGACTTGTCTGTGACTTACAGAGGGAGGGGTTGGAAAACTTGTCTGTGACTTTCATAGGGAGAGGTTGGAAGACATGTCTGTGTCTTACAGAGGGAGAGTTCGTAAGATATGACTGTGACTTACAGAGGGAGAGGTAGGATGATTTGTCTGTGACTTACAGAGGGAGAGGTAGGAAAACTTGTCTGTGACTAATAGAGGGAGGGGTTGGAATTCTTGTCTTTGATTTACAGAGGTAGAGGTAGGAAGACTTGTCTGTGACTTACAGAGGGAGAACAGGAACACTTGTTTGTGACTTACAGAGGGAGATTTCGGAAGACTTGTCTGTGACTTACAGAGGGAGAGTTCGTAAGACTTGTCTGTGACTTACAGAGGGAGAGGTAGGATGACTTGTCTGTGACTTTTATAGGGAGAGGTAGGAAGACGTGTCTGTGACTTACAGAGGGAGAGGTTGGAAGACTTTCTGTGACTTACCGAGGGAGAGGTTTGAAGTCTTGTCTGTCACTTAGAGAGGGAGAGGTAGGAAGACTTGTCTGTGACTTACAGAGGGAGAGGTAGGAAGACTTGTCTGTGACTTACAAAGGGAGAGGTAGGAAGACTTGCTTGTGACTTACAGAGGGAGAGGAAAGAAGACTTGTCTGTGACTTAAAGAGGGAAAAGATGGAAGACTTGTCTGTGACTTACAGAGGGAGAGATAGCATGGCTTGTCTGTGACTTACAGAGGGAGAGGAAGGAAGACTTGTTTGTGACTTACAGAGGGAGAGGAAAGAAGACTTGTCTGTGACTTAAAGAGGGAGAAGTTGGAAGACGTGTCTGTGACTTACAGAGGTAGAGATAGGATGACTTGTCTGTGACTTACAGAGTGAGAGGTTGGAAGACTTGTCTGTGACTAACAGAGGGAGAGGTAGGATGACTTGTCTGTGACTTACATAGGGAGTGTTTGGAAGACTTGTCTGTGTCTTACAGAGGGAAAGTTCGGAAGACTTGTCTGTGACTTACAGAGGGAGAACAGGATCACTTGTTTGTGACTTACAGAGGGAGAGGTAGGAAGACTTGTCTGTGACTTACAGAGGGAGAGTTCGTAAGACTTGTCTGTGACTTACAGAGGGAGAGGTAGGATGATTTGTCTGTGACTTAGAGGGAGAGGTGGGAAGACTTGCCTGTGACTTACAGAGGGAGAGGGTGGAAGAATTGTCTGTGACTTACACAGGGAGAGGTAGGATGACTTGTCTGTGACTTACAGAGTGAGAGGTTGGAAGACTTGTCTGTGACTTACAGAGGGAGGGGTTGGAATACTTGTCTGTGACTTAAAGAGGGAGAGGTTGGAAGACTTGTCTGTGATTGACATAGGGAGAGGTAGGAAGACTTGCTTGTGACTTACAGAGAGAGCGGTAGGATGACTTGTCTGTGACTTACAAAGAGAGAGGTAGAATGAATTGTCTGTGACTTGCAGAGGGAGCGTTAGGATCAGTTGTCTGTGACTTACAGAGGGAGAGGTAGGTGGACTTGTTTGTGACTTACAGAGGGAAAGCAAGGAAGACTTGTCTGTGACTTACAGAGGGAGATGTTGGAAGACGTGTCTGTGATTTTCAGAGGGAGAGGTTGGAAGACTTTTCTGTGACTTACAGAGGGAGAGGTTGGAAGACATGTCTGTGTCTTACAGAGGGAGAGTTCGTAAGATATGACTGTGACTTACAGAGGGAGAGGTAGGATGATTTGTCTGTGACTTACAGAGGGAGAGGTAGGAAGACTTGTCTGTGACTAATAGAGGGAGGGGTTGGAATTCTTGTCTTTGATTTACAAAGGTAGAAGTAGGAAGACTTGTCTGTGACTTACAGAGGGAGAACAGGATCACTTGTTTGTGACTTACAGAGGGAGAGGTAGGAAGACTTGTCTGTGACTTACAGAGGGAGAGTTCGTAAGACTTGTCTGTGACTTACAGAGGGAGAGGTAGGATGATTTGTCTGTGACTTAGAGGGAGAGGTGGGAAGACTTGCCTGTGACTTACAGAGGGAGAGGGTGGAAGAATTGTCTGTGACTTACACAGGGAGAGGTAGGATGACTTGTCTGTGACTTACAGAGTGAGAGGTTGGAAGACTTGTCTGTGACTTACAGAGGGAGGGGTTGGAATACTTGTCTGTGACTTACAGAGGGAGGGGTTGGAATACTTGTCTGTGACTTACAGAGGGAAAGGAAGGATGATTGTTCTGTGACATTTCAAAGGGAGAGGTAGGATCACCTGTCTGTGACTTACAGAGGGAGAGGTTGGAAGACATGTCTGTGTCTTACAGAGGGAGAGTTCGTAAGATATGACTGTGACTTACAGAGGGAGAGGTAGGATGATTTGTCTGTGACTTACAGAGGGAGAGGTAGGAAGACTTGTCTGTGACTAATAGAGGGAGGGGTTGGAATTCTTGTCTTTGATTTACAAAGGTAGAGGTAGGAAGACTTGTCTGTGACTTACAGAGGGAGAACAGGATCACTTGTTTGTGACTTACAGAGGGAGAGGTAGGAAGACTTGTCTGTGACTTACAGAGGGAGAGTTCGTAAGACTTGTCTGTGACTTACAGAGGGAGAGGTAGGATGATTTGTCTGTGACTTAGAGGGAGAGGTGGGAAGACTTGCCTGTGACTTACAGAGGGAGAGGGTGGAAGAATTGTCTGTGACTTACACAGGGAGAGGTAGGATGACTTGTCTGTGACTTACAGAGTGAGAGGTTGGAAGACTTGTCTGTGACTTACAGAGGGAGGGGTTGGAATACTTGTCTGTGACTTACAGAGGGAGAGGTTGGAAGACTTGTCTGTGATTGACATAGGGAGAGGTAGGAAGACTTGCTTGTGACTTACAGAGAGAGCGGTAGGATGACTTGTCTGTGACTTACAAAGAGAGAGGTAGAATGAATTGTCTGTGACTTGCAGAGGGAGCGTTAGGATCAGTTGTCTGTGACTTACAGAGGGAGAGGTAGGTGGACTTGTTTGTGACTTACAGAGGGAAAGCAAGGAAGACTTGTCTGTGACTTACAGAGGGAGATGTTGGAAGACGTGTCTGTGATTTTCAGAGGGAGAGGTTGGAAGACTTTTCTGTGACTTACAGAGGGAGGGGTTGTTAGACCTGTCTGTGACTTACAGAGGGAGAGGTAGGAAGACTTATCTGAGACTTACATAGGGAGAGGTTGGAAGACTTTCTGTGTCTTACTGAGGGAGATGGTGGAAGAATTGTCTGTGACTTACAGAGGGAGAGGTTGGAAGACTTGTCTGTGACTTACAGAGTGAGAGGTTGGAAGACATGTCTGTGACCTACAGAGGGAGAGGTAGGATGACTTGTCTGTGACTTACAGAGGGAGATAAAGGAAGACGTGTCTATGACTTACAGAGGGAGAGGAAGGATGACTTGTCTGTGGCTTACAGAGGGAGAGGTTGGAAGACTTGTCTGTAACTTACAGAAGGAGAGGTTGGAAGACTTGTCTGTGACTTACAGAGGGAGAGGTAGATATACTTGTCTGTGACTTACAGAGGGAGAGACAGGATCACTTGTTTGTGACTTACAGAGGGAGAGGTAGGATGACTTGTCTGTGACTTACAAAGGGAGAGGTTGGAAGTCTTGTATGTCACTTACAGAGGGAGAGGTAGGAAGACTTGTCTGTGACTTTTATAGGGAGAGGTTGGAAGACATGTCTGTGACTTACAGAGGGAGAGGTTGGAAAATTTCTGTGACTTATCGAGGGAGAGGTTTGAAGTCTTGTATGTCACTTACAGAGGGAGAGGTAGGAAGACTTGTCTGTGACTTAGAGATGGAGAGGTAGGAAGACTTGTCTGTCACTTACAAAGGGAGAGGTAGGAAGACTTGTCTGTGACTTACAGAGGGAGAGGAAAGAAGACTTGTCTGTGACTTAAAGAGGGAGAAGTTGGAAGACGTGTCTGTGACTTACAGAGGTAGAGATAGGATGACTTGTTTGTGACTTAAAGAGTGAGAGGTTGGAAGACTTGTCTGTGACTTACAGAGGGAGAGGTAGGATGACTTGTCTGTGACTTAAATAGGGAGAGGTTGGAAGACTTGTCTGTGACTTACAGAGGGAGAGGTTGGATGATTTGTCTGTGACTTACACATGGATCGTAGGATTCGTTTTCTGTGACTTACAGAGGGAGAGGTAGGAAGACTTGTCTGTGACTTAATGAGGGATAGGTTGGAAGACTTGTCTGTGACTTACAGAGGGTGAGGTAGGATGACTTGTCTGTGACTTACATAGGGAGAGGTTGGAAGACTTGTCTGTGTCTTACAGAGGGAAAGTTCGGAAGACTTGTCTGTGACTTACAGCGGGAGAGGTAGGATGATTTGTCTGTGACTTACAGAGTGAGAGGTAGGAAGACTTGTCTGTGACTTACAGAGGGAGGGGTTGGAATACTTGTCTGTGACTTACAGAGGGAGCAGTAGGATGACTTGTCTGTGACTTACAGAGGGAGGGGTTGGAAAACTTGTCTGTGACTTTCATAGGGAGAGGTTGGAAGACATGTCTGTGTCTTACAGAGGGAGAGTTCGTAAGATATGACTGTGACTTACAGAGGGAGAGGTAGGATGATTTGTCTGTGACTTACAGAGGGAGAGGTAGGAAGACTTGTCTGTGACTAATAGAGGGAGGGGTTGGAATTCTTGTCTTTGATTTACAGAGGTAGAGGTAGGAAGACTTGTCTGTGACTTACAGAGGGAGAACAGGAACACTTGTTTGTGACTTACAGAGGGAGATTTCGGAAGACTTGTCTGTGACTTACAGAGGGAGAGTTCGTAAGACTTGTCTGTGACTTACAGAGGGAGAGGTAGGATGACTTGTCTGTGACTTTTATAGGGAGAGGTAGGAAGACGTGTCTGTGACTTACAGAGGGAGAGGTTGGAAGACTTTCTGTGACTTACCGAGGGAGAGGTTTGAAGTCTTGTCTGTCACTTAGAGAGGGAGAGGTAGGAAGACTTGTCTTTGACTTACAGAGGGAGAGGTAGGAAGACTTGTCTGTGACTTACAAAGGGAGAGGTAGGAAGACTTGCTTGTGACTTACAGAGGGAGAGGAAAGAAGACTTGTCTGTGACTTAAAGAGGGAAAAGATGGAAGACTTGTCTGTGACTTACAGAGGGAGAGATAGCATGGCTTGTCTGTGACTTACAGAGGGAGAGGAAGGAAGACTTGTTTGTGACTTACAGAGGGAGAGGAAAGAAGACTTGTCTGTGACTTAAAGAGGGAGAAGTTGGAAGACGTGTCTGTGACTTACAGAGGTAGAGATAGGATGACTTGTCTGTGACTTACAGAGTGAGAGGTTGGAAGACTTGTCTGTGACTAACAGAGGGAGAGGTAGGATGACTTGTCTGTGACTTACATAGGGAGTGTTTGGAAGACTTGTCTGTGTCTTACAGAGGGAAAGTTCGGAAGACTTGTCTGTGACTTACAGAGGGAGAGGTAGGATGATTTGTCTGTGACTTAGAGGGAGAGGTGGGAAGACTTGCCTGTGACTTACAGAGGGAGAGGGTGGAAGAATTGTCTGTGACTTACACAGGGAGAGGTAGGATGACTTGTCTGTGACTTACAGAGTGAGAGGTTGGAAGACTTGTCTGTGACTTACAGAGGGAGAGGAAAGAAGACTTGTCTGTGACTTAAAGAGGGAGAAGTTGGAAGACGTGTCTGTGACTTACAGAGGTAGAGATAGGATGACTTGTCTGTGACTTACAGAGTGAGAGGTTGGAAGACTTGTCTGTGACTAACAGAGGGAGAGGTAGGATGACTTGTCTGTGACTTACATAGGGAGTGTTTGGAAGACTTGTCTGTGTCTTACAGAGGGAAAGTTCGGAAGACTTGTCTGTGACTTACAGAGGGAGAACAGGATCACTTGTTTGTGACTTACAGAGGGAGAGGTAGGAAGACTTGTCTGTGACTTACAGAGGGAGAGTTCGTAAGTCTTGTCTATGACTTACAGAGGGAGAGGTAGGATGATTTGTCTGTGACTTAGAGGGAGAGGTGGGAAGACTTGCCTGTGACTTACAGAGGGAGAGGGTGGAAGAATTGTCTGTGACTTACACAGGGAGAGGTAGGATGACTTGTCTGTGACTTACAGAGTGAGAGGTTGGAAGACTTGTCTGTGACTTACAGAGGGAGGGGTTGGAATACTTGTCTGTGACTTACAGAGGGAGAGGTTGGAAGACTTGTCTGTGATTGACATAGGGAGAGGTAGGAAGACTTGCTTGTGACTTACAGAGAGAGCGGTAGGATGACTTGTCTGTGACTTACAAAGAGAGAGGTAGAATGAATTGTCTGTGACTTGCAGAGGGAGCGTTAGTATCAGTTGTCTGTGACTTACAGAGGGAGAGGTAGGTGGACTTGTTTGTGACTTACAGAGGGAAAGCAAGGAAGACTTGTCTGTGACTTACAGAGGGAGATGTTGGAAGACGTGTCTGTGGTTTTCAGAGGGAGAGGTTGGAAGACTTTTCTGTGACTTACAGAGGGAGGGGTTGGTAGACTTGTCTGTGACTTACAGAGGGAGAGGTAGGAAGACTTATCTGAGACTTACATAGGGAGAGGTTGGAAGACTTTCTGTGTCTTACTGAGGGAGATGGTGGAAGAATTGCCTGTGACTTACAGAGGGAGAGGTTGGAAGACTTGTCTGTGACTTACAGAGTGAGAGGTTGGAAGACATGTCTGTGACCTACAGAGGGAGAGGTAGGATGACTTGTCTGTGACTTACAGAGGGAGATAAAGGAAGACGTGTCTGTGACTTACAGAGGGAGAGGAAGGATGACTTGTCTGTGGCTTACAGAGGGAGAGGTTGGAAGACTTGTCTGTAACTTAAAGAGGGAGAGGTTGGAAGACTAGTCTGTGACTTACAGAAGGAGAGGTTGGAAGACTTGTCTGTGACTTACAGAGGGAGAGGTAGATATACTTGTCTGTGACTTACAGAGGGAGAGACAGGATCACTTGTTTGTGACTTACAGAGGGAGAGGTAGGATGACTTGTCTGTGACTTACAAAGGGAGAGGTTGGAAGTCTTGTATGTCACTTACAGAGGGAGAGGTAGGAAGACTTGTCTGTGACTTTTATAGGGAGAGGTTGGAAGACATGTCTGTGACTTACAGAGGGAGAGGTTGGAAAATTTCTGTGACTTATCGAGGGAGAGGTTTGAAGTCTTGTATGTCACTTACAGAGGGAGAGGTAGGAAGACTTGTCTGTGACTTAGAGATGGAGAGGTAGGAAGACTTGTCTGTGACTTACAAAGGGAGAGGTAGGAAGACTTGTTTGTGACTTACAGAGGGAGAGGAAAGAAGACTTGTCTGTGACTTAAAGAGGGAGAAGTTGGAAGACGTGTCTGTGACTTACAGAGGTAGAGATAGGATGACTTGTTTGTGACTTACAGAGTGAGAGGTTGGAAGACTTGTCTGTGACTTACAGAGGGAGAGGTAGGATGACTTGTCTGTGACTTAAATAGGGAGAGGTTGGAAGACTTGTCTGTGACTTACAGAGGGAGAGGTTGGATGATTTGTCTGTGACTTACACATGGATCGTAGGATTCGTTTTCTGTGACTTACAGAGGGAGAGGTAGGAAGACTTGTCTGTGACTTAATGAGGGATAGGTTGGAAGACTTGTCTGTGACTTACAGAGGGTGAGGTAGGATGACTTGTCTGTGACTTACATAGGGAGAGGTTGGAAGACTTGTCTGTGTCTTACAGAGGGAAAGTTCGGAAGAATTGTCTGTGACTTACAGAGGGAGAGGTAGGATGATTTGTCTGTGACTTACAGAGTGAGAGGTAGGAAGACTTGTCTGTGACTTACAGAGGGAGGGGTTGGAATACTTGTCTGTGACTTACAGAGGGAGCAGTAGGATGACTTGTCTGTGACTTACAGAGGGAGGGGTTGGAAAACTTGTCTGTGACTTTCATAGGGAGAGGTTGGAAGACATGTCTGTGTCTTACAGAGGGAGAGTTCGTAAGATATGACTGTGACTTACAGAGGGAGAGGTAGGATGATTTGTCTGTGACTTACAGAGGGAGAGGTAGGAAGACTTGTCTGTGACTAATAGAGGGAGGGGTTGGAATTCTTGTCTTTGATTTACAGAGGTAGAGGTAGGAAGACTTGTCTGTGACTTACAGAGGGAGAACAGGAACACTTGTTTGTGACTTACAGAGGGAGATTTCGGAAGACTTGTCTGTGACTTACAGAGGGAGAGTTCGTAAGACTTGTCTGTGACTTACAGAGGGAGAGGTAGGATGACTTGTCTGTGACTTTTATAGGGAGAGGTAGGAAGACGTGTCTGTGACTTACAGAGGGAGAGGTTGGAAGACTTTCTGTGACTTACCGAGGGAGAGGTTTGAAGTCTTGTCTGTCACTTAGAGAGGGAGAGGTAGGAAGACTTGTCTGTGACTTACAGAGGGAGAGGTAGGAAGACTTGTCTGTGACTTACAAAGGGAGAGGTAGGAAGACTTGCTTGTGACTTACAGAGGGAGAGGAAAGAAGACTTGTCTGTGACTTAAAGAGGGAAAAGATGGAAGACTTGTCTGTGACTTACAGAGGGAGAGATAGCATGGCTTGTCTGTGACTTACAGAGGGAGAGGAAGGAAGACTTGTTTGTGACTTACAGAGGGAGAGGAAAGAAGACTTGTCTGTGACTTAAAGAGGGAGAAGTTGGAAGACGTGTCTGTGACTTACAGAGGTAGAGATAGGATGACTTGTCTGTGACTTACAGAGTGAGAGGTTGGAAGACTTGTCTGTGACTAACAGAGGGAGAGGTAGGATGACTTGTCTGTGACTTACATAGGGAGTGTTTGGAAGACTTGTCTGTGTCTTACAGAGGGAAAGTTCGGAAGACTTGTCTGTGACTTACAGAGGGAGAGGTAGGATGATTTGTCTGTGACTTACAGAGTGAGAGGTAGGAAGACTTGTCTGTGACTTACAGAGGGAGGGGTTGGAATACTTGTCTGTGACTTACAGAGGGACAGGTAGGAAGACTTGTCTGTGACTTACATAGGGAGAGGTTGGAAGACTTGTCTGTGATTGACATAGGGAGATGTAGAAAGACTTGCCTGTGACTTACAGAACGAGAGGTAGTATGATTTGTCTATGACTTACAGAGGGAGCGGTAGGATGACTTGTCTGTGACTTACAGAGGGAGAGGAAGGATGATTGTTCTGTGACATTTCAAAGGGAGCGGTAGGATCACTTGTCTGTGACTTACAGAGGGAGAGGTTGGAAGACTTGTCTGTGTCCTACAGAGGGAGAGGTCAGAAGACATGATGTGACTTACAGAGGGAGAGGTTGGAAGACTTGTATGTGACTTACAGAGGGAGAGATTGGAAGACTTGTCTGTGACTTACAGAGGGAGAGGTAGGATGATTTGTCTGTGACTTACAGAGTGAGAGGTAGGAAGACTTGTCTGTGACTTACAGAGGGAGGGGTTGGAATACTTGTCTGTGACTTACAGAGGGACAGGTAGGAAGACTTGTCTGTGACTTACAGAGGGAGAGGTAGATATACTTGTCTGTGACTTACAGAGGGAGAGACAGGATCACTTGTTTGTGACTTACAGAGGGAGAGGTTGGAAGACTTGTCTGTGACTTACAAAGGGAGAGGTAGGAAGACTTGCTTGTGACTTACAGAGGGAGAGGAAAGAAGACTTGTCTGTGACCTAAAGAGGGAGAAGTTAGAAGACATGTCTGTGACTTACAGAGGGAGAGATAGGATGACTTGTCTGTGACTTACAGAGGGAGAGGTAGGAACACTTGTTTGTGACTTAGAGGGAGAGGAAAGAAGACTTGTCTGTGACTTACAGAGGGAGAGGTAGTATGACTTGTCTGTGACTTTCAGAGGGAGAGGTTGGAAGACTTCTCTGTTACTTAATGAGGGATAGGTTGGAAGACTTGTCTGTGACTTACAGAGGGTGAGGTTTGAAGACTTGTCTGTGACTTACAAAGGGAGAGGTAGTATGACTTGTCTGTGACATGCAGAGGGAGCGGTAGGATCAGTTGTATGTGACTTACAGAGGGAGAGGAAGGAAGACTTGTTTGTGACTTACAGAGGGAGAGGAAAGAAGAGTTGTCTGTGACTTAAAGAGGGAGAAGTTGGAAGACATGTCTGTGACATGCAGAGGGAGCGGTAGGATGATTTGTCTGTGACTTACAGAGTGAGAGGTTGGAAGACTTGTCTGTGACTTACAGATGCAGACGTAGGATGACTTGTCTGTGACTTACAGAGGGAGAGGTAGGATGACTTGTCTGTGACTTACAGAGGGAGAGGTTGGAAGACTTGTCTGTGTCTTGCAGAGGGAGAGTTCAGAAGACATGAATGTGACTTACGGAGAGAGAGGTTGGAAGACTTGTCTATGACTTAAAGAGGGAGAGGCTGGAAGACTTGTCTGTGACTTACAGAGGGAGAAGTTGGAAGACTTGTCTGTGACTTACAGAGGGAGAGGTAGGATGACTTGCCTGTGACTTACAGAGTGAGAGGTTCGAAGACTTGTCTGTGACCTACAGGGGGAGAGGTAGGATGACTTGTCTGTGACTTACAGAGGGAGAGGTTGGAAGACTAGTCTGTGACTTACAGAAGGAGAAGTTGGAAGAATTGTCTGTGACTTACACAGGGAGAGGTTGGAAGACTTGTCTGTGACTTACAGAGTGAGAGGTTGGAAGACTTGTCTGTCACTCACAGAGGGAGAGGTAGATTGACTTGTCTGTGACTTACAGATGCAGAGGTAGGATGACTTGTCTGTGACTTACAGAGGGAATGGTAGGATGACTTGTCTGTGACTTACAGAGGGAGGGGTTGGAAAACTTGCCTGTGACTTTCATAGGGAGAGGTTGGAAGACATGTCTGTGTCTTACAGAGGGAGAGTTCGGAAGATATGACTGTGACTTACAGAGGGAGAGGTAGGATGATTTGTCTGTGACTTACAGAGGGAGAGGTAGGAAGACTTGTCTGTGACTAATAGAGGGAGGGGTTGGAATTCTTGTCTTTGATTTACAGAGGTAGAGGTAGGAAGACTTGTCTGTGACTGACAGAGGGAGGGGTTGGAAGACTTGTCTGTGACTTACAGAGGGATACGTAGGAAGACTTGTCTGTGACTGACAGAGGGAGGGGTTGGAAGACTTGTCTGTGACTTACAGAGGGATACGTAGGATGACTTGTCTGTGACTTACAGAGGGAGAGGTAGATAGACTTGTATGTGACTTACAGAGGGAGAGACAGGATCACTTGTTTGTGACTTACAGAGGGAGAGGTAGGAAGACTTATCTGTGACTTACAGAGGGAGAGTTCGTAAGACTTGTCTGTGACTTACATAGGGAGAGGTGGAAAGACTTTTCTTTGACTTACAGAGGGAGAGGGTGGAAGAATTGTCTGTGACTTACAGAGGGAGAGGTAGGAAGACTTGTCTGTGACTTACATACATGAAGGGAACTCTGGTGCGCTAGCCATATGGGTAGTGAGAAAGCCCATATTGCAAATGTACGCTCCCTTACTAGACGTCCGACTACGTCCAATAAATCCGCGGACGGCGTCCGGCCGCTTACAGGGGCCGGATCTTCCAGGAAGTCATCGAACGGAGTCTCTCGGACCTTCTGTTTCCGTTTAATAAAATGTTCACATTTTGGTCATTTCTTTGCAGTTCCGGATTATTCCACGGGAGGGCGAATGGAATCATATTGCAAACGTAACATATATCACCAATCACGACACAGCTTTTTCTCCTAAACGGAAAAGAATTCGAAGACGAAACTCGGTCTGCGTGGGTTTGGCATAATGGGCAGTTGGCCCCGAACAGGATGGAGTCGAGGCCCCGACGCTTTTCGAGTTAAGGCTATTTTTCTGGGATTGAAAGTCAAACAGGAAAATAGAGTGCTGATTTGACCGCTTCACATCAAACTACATGAGCCTACGGTGTCAGGAGAAAAGGAACCATGCATTTACCAATGTTCATTTCAGAGAAATTGTACAATGACACATTGGTGATATTCAACAATAGGAGGGTTTTTTTTCAAAAAAGTTACATATCCAGTTGCAGCGTGTTCAGATGAGTCCGTTAAGGCGGGTTTTGGAGCTCTGCGAGATTTCTGTGATTTTCTGTGATTTTTTGAAACATCACACACTTGTTCAACCCTCTGTAAATAAGTCAGTTCTTAAAAATACTTAAAACTCAATATTCTATAAGAGCCTAACGTTCAGATTCCTGTGTCAACCAGAAGTGCCTTAAAATGGTGTCATAGGGGCTGTTTTGAAGGGTTAAAAAGGTCAGATCTTTCCACAACTTCATATGTGTGACTAGGCAACCCTCATGAACTGTAAATCAGTCATTTATCCCATCAGATGTCAAAGAAAAGTTCTCTCACACACACACACAGCAAGGACGGAGTGACACAGTGCGGTGCTTAAAGACACAAAGAGCCTGCAATGGCATTACCATTATCTCTAGGCTGTGCCGAGTTCAATGAGACGCCCCGCTTGACCGTAGCTTGCTCGGTCTGAGCGCAGCGACCGTGAGAAAACTAGGCCCAAAATGATGCCTGCACCAATATGTCAAGTGCTTTTGGGTGACAGTGAGAGAACCGTTAGGGTTAGAAGTACAATTCAACCTCAGGAGCGTTCCTGAGGTCCTCCCGATCTGTGCAAGCCTAACCTTGACACTGTGGCATTAACCCTTCACAGTAAAAAGGTGTTTAGATCAAAAAGTGTGCAATGACTTCTCTCCCCATAGGAATACATTGACAATTCTCCTAAATTCAACCTGAAGTCTATGTGGGTTATGAATGCCTTATGAACCTGTCTTCTATAACAATCCATCAGGCTACTGTGAGGTCTACCTGTGTCGATTCTAAGGTTCCTGGAGCAACCAGAAGTTGTTAAAATCACCCTAGAGCTATTGTCATATAAGCAACCTGCAGATAGTGAAAATCACGCAACTCAACCATGTGTCATTCAGTCAATTCTTAAGGTAGAGGCTTCATATTCAGGATTCTGTTTATGTCTACCCCAAAGACAACGTGTGTTGAGTAAGAGCTTCCTGTGACAACCGGAAGATGTTAAAAACAGCCTAAAGCTATTGTCATATGGCCACCTGCACATAGTGAAAATCACACAACTCAACCATCTGTCATTCAGTCAATTCTTAAGGTAGAGACTTCATATTCAGGATTCTGTTTATGTCTACCCCAAAGACAACGTGTGTCGAGCAAGAGCTTCCTGTGACAACCGAAAGTGGTTAAAAACAGCCTAGAGCTATTGTCATATAACCTGCACATTGTGAAAATCACGCAACTCAACCATCTGTCATTCAGTCAATTCTTAAGGTAGAGACTTCATATTCAGGATTCTGTATATGCCTACCCCAAAGACAACGTGTGTCTATTCTTTTTGCAAAAAAAACTAAAACACACACACACAATTTGGCCATAGGGACATAGTGTGGGGCTTAGAGGCTTATACGGCCTTCAATAGTTATTTTCGTTCAAACGATTCAAGAACCGTCAGACCTAGAGCTCTGAAATTTTAGAAACCTGTTCTAGAGCTCAAGTCGATAGTGCACGGTGATTTATGTGGCTCTAGAAGGTTCTCAGACCGAGAAACCACCTTGTGAATTTGCAATATGTTCAATTCATTTTGAATATCACGGACAAGGCGACATGTAGAAATGTCCCAGAGTCGCAAGACTAGGTGCATTGAAACCGCCTCGGCCCATAGAGACGGACCCCAATGTCTCTGTCCGATAGCTCATTCAGGGACCCCGTAGTAACGCCCTGAAAAAGTGGATTTTCAGCACCAATTAAGGCCATTGCTCGGGCACCGAATGACCTATCGAGCCGAAACTTGGGATTCGGGGTCGCCTCACATAGGCCTACACATATTGTCAGAGCTGGACCCGCAGCTATAACGTAACTATGTGTTTTATGTTTTTTTATGGTTAAAATTGAAAGCAATGTGAATTATGGGCCTTCTCTGACATATGTGACAGTTGGCTTCTATATGAGTTGGAAAAAGTGTATTTGGTGTCAGATGGTATCAGTTTGGTGTCAGAATGACATCTAATTGACTGATGGACACTGACTGCTGGGTGACGAGCAATGGAGAGGAACCACAGTCACTGCCCGGCCATCCCGAGTTCATCGGGCCAGTCAATTATGCATTTCTGCAGTATTTTTGAGCATGCCTAAATTCGTGATGCTAAATGCCCATTGAATCATATTGCAAACGTAACGCGCAATATTGCAAATGTAACGTGCATTTGCAATATGATTCAACAGCAAAAAATATCACCAAAGTTGACATGATGAATCATATTGCAAACGTAACGCGCAATATTGCAAACGTAACGTGCATTTGCAATATGATTCAACAGCAAAAAATATCACCAAAGTTGACATGATGAAATCAACACAATGAGCGATAGAGAGGAACCACAGTCACTGCACGGCCATCCCCAGTTCATTGGGACAGTCAATTATGCATTTCTGCAGGGTTTTTGAGCATGCCAAATTCGTGATGTTGAGGCCCATTGAAACATATTGCAAATGCGCATCCGTGCACATGGTGACCCGAAATGGGTTACCAGGATTCATTTTTAGAAGGGTTTTAAATGCCTTTAGGGCGGTGCAAGGGGTCCACGGTTGGGTAGGGAGCACCTTCCATCAGTGCCCATCCGAAATGGGTTACCAGGATTCATTTTTAGAAGGGTTTTAAATGCCTTTAGGGCGGTGCAAGGGGTCCACGGTTGGGTAGGGAGCACCTTCCATTTTTTGGGTTGTTTTTGCTTGTGCATAAGGCATATGTTTTGTGCATTTGGAATATGATTTCATAGGAAGTTAAAAGTGACATATTTGCTTGTGCATAAGGCATATGTTTTGTGCATTTGGAATATGATTTCATAGGAAGTCAAAAGTGACATATTTGCTTGTGCATAAGGCATATGATTTGTGCATTTGAAATATGATTTCATAGGAAGTCAAAAGTGACATATTTTTTTCTTTTTTTTGCCAAATGCCATTAGAAATGTGCAAATGAAATGTCCAATTCTTTTTTGTCAATTATACGTGTATGAAAGTATTGAATGTGCCAAATCAGGATGTTTGTCCGTTTGCCATGTACGATCATAGGAAGTCGGTTTCCAAACCCAAAAGTCAGTGAACCATAGTCCAAATGGCATTTATACTGCCCAAATGATATATAGCCCTATGTTAAGCCATGAATCAATGCAGACAGTCTACTTGTCATGTATGATGAGGGAGAAGTCATTTTGGACATTTTTCAAAAAAATCGCAAAAAAAACTACAGTCCCACTTCTCTCATGTCACCATCAAGCCATGGAGAGGAACCACAGTCACTGTCCGGCCATACCGAGATCATCGGGACAGTCAATTATGCATTTCTGCAGTATTTTTGAGCATGCCTAAATTCGTGATGCTAAATGCCCATTGAATCATATTGCAAACGTAACGCGCTATACTGCAAACGTAACGCGCATTTGCAATATGATTCAACAGCAAAAAATATCACCAAAGTTGACATGATGAAATCAACACAACGAGCGATGGAGAGGAACCACAGTCACTGCACGGCCATCCCGAGATCATCGGGCCAGTCAATTATGCATTCTGAGCATGTCAAATTCGTTAAAAATGTTTAAAGCAACAGAGTCCCACTTCTCCCTCATCATACATGACAAGTAGACTGTCACTTTTAACTTCCTATGAAATCATATTCCAAATGCACAAAACATATGCCTTATGCACAAGCAAAAACAACCCAAAAAATTATGTCAATAAAATATGTCAAATGTATGTCCATACAGCTCTTATACATGTGTAATTGACATAAAAATCGAAACATAAAAACGGTCCAGAAACCACTCTTTAAGGGGTTGAAAAGTTTTGTAATTTTTTCAAAATTTGACTCTTGGGTCTTGAATTGTGTTACATTTGCAATATGAAAATTCACAGCGGAGAGCTCTAGCCATCTATTGGATATTTGCTGTGATTTGGCACATTCAATACTTTCATAATTGACAAAAAAAAGCATTGGACATGTCATTTTGCAAAAAAAAGAAAAAGAAATGTCACTTTTTTCCTATGAAATCATATTCAAAATGCACAAACATATGCCTTGTGCACAAGCAAAAGCAACCCAAAAAACGACGTAAAAAAAACGTCATTAGCATGTTCATACAGCTCTTATACATGTGTAATTGACATAACAATCAATTTTTTTTTCGAAAAACGGTCCAGAAACCACTTTTTAAGGGGTTGAAAAGTTTTCAAAAAATATGTCATTTTTTCCAAATTTGACTCTTGGGTCTTGAATTGTGTTACATTTGCAATATGAACATTCACAGCGGAGAGCTCTAGCCATCTATTGGGTATTTGCTGTGATTTGGCACATTCAATACTTTCATAATTGACAAAAAAAAGCATTGGACATGTCATTTTGCAAAAAAAAGACAAAAAAAGGTCACTTTTTTCCTATGAAATCATATTCAAAATGCACAAAACATATGCCTTGTGCACAAGCAAAAGCAACCCAAAAAACTACGTCAATAAAAAACGTCATAAGCATGTTCATACAGCTTTTATACATGTGTAATTGACATAACAATCGAAAAAAAATCGAAAAACGGTCCAGAAACCACTTTTTTAAGGGTTGATAAGTTTTCAACAAAAAAAATAATATTATCAAAATCTGACCCTTGGGTGTAGACTTGGGTATCATTTGCTGTATGAAAATCCACGGTGGAGCGCACTCACCATCTAAAGGAAATTTGGGGTGTTACAATTGGCAATTGCCATCGGAAAATTGCCATATGATTTGCACGGAGATGGACCGCTTTCGGTGGTATTTAAAATTGTGTGTATGATTCGTGCTATGCCAATATGTTCCCATATTATTTTGTCCAAATCAGGGGGGGTTTCCCTTACATAGGAAGAGGTAGGGTGACTTGTCTGTGACTTACAGAGAGAGAGGTAAGAAGACTTGTCTGTGACTTACAGAGGGAGAGGTACGATGACTTGTCTGTGACATGCAGAGGGAGCGGTAGGATGATTTGTCTGTGACTTACAGAGGGAGAGGTTGGAATACTTGTCTGTGACTTACAGAGGTAGAGATAGGATGACTTGTCTGTGACTTACAGAGTGAGAGGCTGGAAGACTTGTCCGTGATTTACAGAGCGAGAGGTAGTATGACTTGTCTGTGACTTACAGAGGGAGAGGTAGGATGACTCTTCTGTGGCTTACAAAAGGAGAGGTTGGAAGACTTGTCTGTGACTTACAGAGGGAGAGGTTAGAAGACTTGTCTGTGACTTACAGAGGGAGAGGTAGGAAGACCTGTCTGTGACTTACAGAGGGAGAGGTAGGATATTTTGTCTGTGACTTACAGAGGGAGAGGTAGGAAGACTTGTCTGTGACTTTTATATGGAGAGGTTGGAAGACTTGTCTGTGACTTACAGAGGGAGAGGTTGGAAGACTTGTCTGTGACTTACAGACGTAGAGGTAGGATGACTTGTCTGTGACATACAGAGGGAGATGTTGGAAAACTTGTCTGTGACTTACAAAGGGAGAGGTTGGAATACTTGTCTGTGACCTACAGAGGGAGGGGTAGGAGGATTTGTCTGTGACTTACAGAGGGAGAGAGGAAGACTTGTCTGTGACTAACAGAGGGAGAGGTAGGAAGACTTGTCTGTGACTTACAGAGGGAGAGGTAGGATGACTTGTGTGTGACTTACAGAGGGAGAGGTAGGATTACTCGTCTGTGGTTTACAGAGGGAGAGGTTGTAAGACTTGTCTGTGACTTACAGAGGGAGAGGTAGATAGACTTGTCAGTGACTTATAGAGGGAGAGACAGGATCACTTGTCTGTGACTTACAGAGGGAGAGTTCGGAAGACTTGTCTGTGACTTACTGAGGGATCGGTAGGATTAGTTGTCTGTGAGTTACAGAGTGAGAGGTTGGAAGACTTGTCTGTGACTTACATAGGGAGAGGAAGGATGACTTGTCTGTGACTTACAGATGCATAGGTAGGATGACTTGTCTGTGACTTACAGAGGGAGAGGTAGGATGACTTGTCTGTGACTTACAGAGGGAGAGGTTGGAAGACTTGTCTGTGACTTACAGAAGGAGAGGTAGGATGATTTGTCTGTGACTTACAGAGTGAGAGGTTGGAAGACTTGTCTGTGACTTACAGAGGGAGAGGTAGGATGACTTGTCTGTGACATGCAGAGGGAGCGGTAGGATGATTTGTCTGTGACTAACAGAGTGAGAGGTTGGAAGACTTGCCTGTGACTTACAGAGGTAGAGATAGGATGACTTGTCTGTGACTTACAGAGGGAGAGGTTGGAAGACGTGTCTGTGACATACAGAGGGAGAGGTTGGAAGACTTGTCTGTGACTTACAGAGGGAAAGGTTGGAAGACATGTCTGTGACTTACAGAGGGTGAGGTTGGAAGACTTGTCTGTGACTTATAAAGGGAGAGGTAGTATGACTTGTCTGTGACATGCAGAGGGAGCGGTAGGATCAGTTGTCTGTGACTTACAGAGGGAGAGGAAGGAAGACTTGTTTGTGACTTACAGAGGGAGAGGAAAGAATACTTTTCTGTGACTTACAGAGGTAGAGGTAGGATGACTTGTCTGTGGCTTACAGAGGGAGAGGTTGGAAGACTTATCTGTGACTTACAGAGGGAGAGAGGAAGACTTGTCTTACAGAGGGATAGGTATGATGACTTGTGTTTGACTTACAGAGGGAGAGGTTGGAAGAGTTGTCTGTGACTTACAGAGGGAGAGGTAGGAAAACTTGTCTGTGACTTACATAGGGAGAGGTTTGAAGACTTGTCTGTGACTTACAGAGGGAGAGTTCGGAGGACTTGTCTGTGACTTACAGAGGGAGAGGTTAGGATGGCTTGTCTGTGACTTACAGAGGGAGAAGTAGAATGACTTTTCTGTGACTTACAGAGGGAGAGGTAGAAAGACTTGTCTGTAACTTACAGAGGGAGATGTTCGTAGACTTGTCTGTGACTTACAGAGGGAGAGAGGAAGACTCGTCTGTGACTTCCAGAGGGAGAGGTAGGACGACTTGTCTGTGACTTACAGAGGGAGAGGTTGGATGATTTGTCTGTGGCTTACAGTGGGAGAGGTAGGAAGTCGTGTCTGTGACTTACAGAGGGAGAGGTAAGATGACTTGTCTATGACTTACAGAAGGAGAGGTAGGATGAGTTGTATGTGACTTACAGAGGGAGAGGTTGGGAGACTTGTCTGTGACTTACAGAGGGAGATGTTGGAAGACCTGTGTGTGACTTACAGAGGGAGAGGTTGGAAGAGTTGTCTGTGACTTCCAGAGGGAGAGGTAGGAAGACTTGTCTGTGACTTAGAGGCAGAGGTAGGATGACTTATCTGTGACTTACAGAAGGAGAGGTAGGATGACTTGTCTGTGACTTACAGAGGGAGAGGTTGGAAGACTTGTGTGTGACTTACAGAGGGAGAGGTTGGAAGAGTTGTCTGTGACTTCCAGAGGGAGAGGTAGGAAGACTTGTCTGTGACTTACAGAGGGAGAGGTTGGAAGACTTGTCTGTGACTTACAGAGGGAGAGGTAGTGTGACTTGTCTGTGACATGCAGAGGGAGCGGTAGGATGATTTGTCTGTGACTTACAGAGTGAGAGGTTGGAAGACTTGCCTGTGACTTACAGAGGTAGAGATAGGATGACTTGTCTGTGACTTACAGAGGGAGAGGAAGGAAGACTTGTCTGTGACTTACAGAAGGAGAGGAAGGATGACATGTCTGTGACTTACAGAGGTAGAGGTTGGAAGACGTGTCTGTGACTTACAGAGGGAGAGGTTGGAAGACTTGTCTGTGACTTACAGAGGGAAAGGTTGGAAGACTTGTCTGTGACTTACAGAGGGTGAGGTTTGAAGACTTGTCTGTGACTTATAAAGGGAGAGGTAGTATGACTTGTCTGTGACATGCAGAGGGAGCGGTAGGATCAGTTGTCTGTGACTTACAGAGGGAGAGGAAGGAAGACTTGTTTGTGACTTACAGAGGGAGAGGAAAGAAGACTTGTCTGTGGCTTACAGAGGGAGAGGTTGGAAGACTTGTCTGTGACTTACAGAGGGAGAGGTAGGATGACTTGTCTGTGACTTACAGAGCGAGAGGTAGGAAGACTTGTCTGTGACTTACACAGTAAGAGGTTGGAAGACTTTTCTGTGACTTACATAAGAAGAGGTAGGATGACTTGTCTGTGACTTACAGAGAGAGAGGTAGGAAGACTTGTCTGTGACTTACAGAGGGAGAGGTTGGTAGACTTGTCTGTGACTTACAGAGCGCGAGTTCGGAAGACTTGTCTGTGACTTAAAGAGGGAGAATTTGGAAGACTTGTCTTTGACTTACAGAGGAAGAGGTAGGATGATTTGTCTGTGACTTACAGTGGGAGCGGTAGGAGCGGTAGGAAGATTTGTCTGTGACTTACAAAGGGAGAGGTAGGATGACGTGTCTGTGACTTATAGAGGGAGAGGTAGGATGACTTGTCTGTGGCTTACAGAGGGAGAGGTTGGAAGACTTCTCTGTGACTTACAGAGGGAGATGTTGGAAGACGTGTCTGTGATTTTCAGAGGGAGAGGTTTGAAGACTTTTCTGTGACTTACAGAGGGAAAGGTTGGAAGACTTGTCTGTGACTTACAGAGGGATCGGTAGGATTAGTTGTCTGTGACTTACAGAGGGAGAGGTAGGAAGACTTGTCTGTGACTTACAGAGGGAGAGGTTGGAAGAGTTGTCTGTGACTTCAAGCGGGAGAGGTAGGAAGACTTGTCTGTGACTTAGAGGCAGAGGTAGGATGACTTTCTGTCACTTACAGAAGGAGAGGTAGGATGACTTGTCTGTGACATACAGAGGGAGAGGTTGGAAGACTTGTGTGTGACTTACAGAGGGAGAGGTTGGAAGAGTTGTCTGTGACTTCCAGAGGGAGAGGTAGGAAGACTTGTCTGTGACTTACAGAGGGAGAGGTTGGAAGACTTGTCTGTGACTTACAGAAGGAGAGGTAGGATGACATGTCTGTGACTTACAGAGGTAGAGGTTGGAAGACGTGTCTGTGACTTACAGAGGGTGAGGTTGGAAGACTTGTCTGTGACTTACAGAGGGAAAGGTTGGAAGACTTGTCTGTGACTTACAGAGGGTGAGTTTTGAAGACTTGTCTGTGACTTATAAAGGGAGAGGTAGTATGACTTGTCTGTGACATGCAGAGGGAGCGGTAGGATCAGTTGTCTGTGACTTACAGAGGGAGAGGAAGGAAGACTTGTTTGTGACTTACAGAGGGAGAGGAAAGAAGACTTTTCTGTGACTTACAGAGGTAGAGGTAGGATGACTTGTCTGTGGCTTACAGAGGGAGAGGTTGGAAGACTTGTCTGTGACTTACAGAGGTAGAGGTTGGAAGACGTGTCTGTGACTTACAGAGGGTGAGGTTGGAAGACTTGTCTGTGACTTACAGAGGGAAAGGTTGGAAGACTTGTCTGTGACTTACAGAGGGTGAGGTTTGAAGACTTGTCTGTGACTTATAAAGGGAGAGGTAGTATGACTTGTCTGTGACATGCAGAGGGAGCGGTAGGATCAGTTGTCTGTGACTTACAGAGGGAGAGGAAGGAAGACTTGTTTGTGACTTACAGAGGGAGAGGAAAGAAGACTTTTCTGTGACTTACAGAGGTAGAGGTAGGATGACTTGTCTGTGGCTTACAGAGGGAGAGGTTGGAAGACTTGTCTGTGACTTACAGAGGGAGAGGTAGGCTGACTTGTCTGTGACTTACAGAGCGAGAGGTAGGCAGACTTGTCTGTGACTTACACAGTAAGAGGTTGGAAGACTTTTCTGTGACTTACATAAGAAGAGGTAGGATGACTTGTCTGTGACTTACAGAGAGAGAGGTAGGAAGACTTGTCTGTGACTTACAGAGGGAGAGGTTGGAAGACTTGTCTGTGACTTACAGAGCGCGAGTTCGGAAGACTTGTCTGTGACTTAAAGAGGGAGAATTTGGAAGACTTGTCTTTGACTTACAGAGGCAGAGGTAGGATGATTTGTCTGTGACTTACAGTGGGAGCGGTAGGAGCGGTAGGAAGATTTGTCTGTGACTTACAAAGGGAGAGGTAGGATGACGTGTCTGTGACTTATAGAGGGAGAGGTAGGATGACTTGTCTGTGGCTTACAGAGGGAGAGGTTGGAAGACTTGTCTGTGACTTACCGAGAGAGAGGTTTGAAGACTTGTCTGAGACATAAAGAGGGAGAGGCTGGAAGACTTGTCTGTGACTTACAGAGGGAAAGGTTGGAAGACTTGTCTGTGACTTACAGAGGGAGAGGTTGGAAGACATGTCTGTGACTTACAGAGGGAGAGGTTGGATGATTTGTCTTTGACTTACAGAGGGATTGGTAGGATTAGTTGTCTGTGACTTACAGAGGGAGAGGTAGGAAGACTTGTCTGTGACTTACAGAGGGATAGGTAGGATGACTTGTCTGTGACTTACAGTGGGAGAGGTTGGAAGACTTGTCTGTGACTTACAGAGCGCGAGTTCAGAAGACTTGTCTGTGACTTAAAGAGGGAGAGTTTGGAAGACTTGTCTTTGACTTACAGAGGCAGAGGCAGGATGATTTGTCTGTGACTTACAGTGGGAGCGGTAGGAGCGGTAGGAAGATTTGTCTGTGACTTACAAGGGGAGAGGTAGGATGACGTGTCTGTGACATAAAGAGGGAGAGGCTGGAAGACTTGTCTGTGACTTACAGAGGGAAAGGTTGGAAGACTTGTCTGTGACTTACAGAGGGAGAGGTTGGAAGACATGTCTGTGACTTACAGAGGGAGAGGTTGGATGATTTGTCTGTGACTTACAGAGGGATCGGTAGGATTAGTTGTCTGTGACTTACAGAGGGAGAGGTAGGAAGACTTGTCTGTGACTTACAGAGGGATAGGTAGGATGACTTGTCTGTGACTTACAGAGGGAGAGGTAGATAGACTTGTCTGTGACTTACAGAGGGAGAGACAGGATCACTTGTCTGTGACTTACAGAGGGAGAGTTATTAAGACTTGTCTGTGACTTTTATAGGGAGAGGTTGGAAGACTTGTCTGTGGTTTACAGAGGGAGAGGTAGGATGAATTGTCTGTGACTTCCAGAGGGAGAGGTTGGAAGACGTGTCTGTGACTTACAAAGGGAGAGGTAGTATGATTTGTCTGTGACTTACAGAGGGAGGGGTTGGAAGACTTGTTTGTGACTTACAGAGGGAGCAGTAGAATCAGTTGTCTGTGACTTACAGAAGGAGAGGTTGGAATACTTGTTTGTGAACTACAGAGGGAGAGGAAGGAAGACTTGTCTGTGACTTACAGAGGGAGATGTCGGAAGACGTGTCTCTGACTTACAGAGGGAGAGGTTGGAAGACTTTTCTGTGACTTACATAAGAAGAGGTAGGATGACTTGTCTGTGACTTACAGAGAGAGAGGTAGGAAGACTTGTCTGTGACTTACAGAGGGAGAGGTTGGAAGACTTGTCTGTGACTTACAGAGCGCGAGTTCGGAAGACTTGTCTGTGACTTAAAGAGGGAGAATTTGGAAGACTTGTCTTTGACATACAGAGGCAGAGGTAGGATGATTTGTCTGTGACTTACAGTGGGAGCGGTAGGAGCGGTAGGAAGATTTGTCTGTGACTTACAAAGGGAGAGGTAGGATGACGTGTCTGTGACTTATAGAGGGAGAGGTAGGATGACTTGTCTGTGGCTTACAGAGGGAGAGGTTGGAAGACTTGTCTGTGACTTACCGAGAGAGAGGTTTGAAGACTTGTCTGTGACATAAAGAGGGAGAGGCTGGAAGACTTGTCTGTGACTTACAGAGGGAAAGGTTGGAAGACTTGTCTGTGACTTACAGAGGGAGAGGTTGGAAGACATGTCTGTGACTTACAGAGGGAGAGGTTGGATGATTTGTCTTTGACTTACAGAGGGATTGGTAGGATTAGTTGTCTGTGACTTACAGAGGGAGAGGTGGGAAGACTTGTCTGTGACTTACAGAGGGATAGGTAGGATGACTTGTCTGTGACTTACAGAGGGAGAGGTTGGAAGACTTGTCTGTGACTTACAGAGCGCGAGTTCAGAAGACTTGTCTGTGACTTAAAGAGGGAGAGTTTGGAAGACTTGTCTTTGACTTACAGAGGCAGAGGCAGGATGATTTGTCTGTGACTTACAGTGGGAGCGGTAGGAGCGGTAGGAAGATTTGTCTGTGACTTACAAGGGGAGAGGTAGGATGACGTGTCTGTGACATAAAGAGGGAGAGGCTGGAAGACTTGTCTGTGACTTACAGAGGGAAAGGTTGGAAGACTTGTCTGTGACTTACAGAGGGAGAGGTTGGAAGACATGTCTGTGACTTACAGAGGGAGAGGTTGGATGATTTGTCTGTGACTTACAGAGGGATCGGTAGGATTAGTTGTCTGTGACTTACAGAGGGAGAGGTAGGAAGACTTGTCTGTGACTTACAGAGGGATAGGTAGGATGACTTGTCTGTGACTTACAGAGGGAGAGGTAGGAAGACTTGTCTGTGACTTACAGAGGGATAGGTAGGATGACTTGTCTGTGACTTACAGAGGGAGAGGTAGATAGACTTGTCTGTGACTTACAGAGGGAGAGACAGGATCACTTGTCTGTGACTTACAGAGGGAGAGTTATTAAGACTTGTCTGTGACTTTTATAGGGAGAGGTTGGAAGACTTGTCTGTGGTTTACAGAGGGAGAGGTAGGATGAATTGTCTGTGACTTCCAGAGGGAGAGGTTGGAAGACGTGTCTGTGACTTACAAAGGGAGAGGTAGTATGATTTGTCTGTGACTTACAGAGGGAGGGGTTGGAAGACTTGTTTGTGACTTACAGAGGGAGCAGTAAAATCAGTTGTCTGTGACTTACAGAAGGAGAGGTTGGAATACTTGTTTGTGAACTACAGAGGGAGAGGAAGGAAGACTTGTCTGTGACTTACAGAGGGAGATGTCAGAAGACGTGTCTCTGACTTACAGAGGGAGAGGTTGGAAGACTTGTCTGTGACTTACAGAGTGAGAGGTTGGAAGACTTGTCTGTGACTTACAGAGGGAGAGGTAAGATGACTTGTCTGTGACTTTTATATGGAGAGGTTGGAAGACTTGTCTTTGACTTACAGAAGGAGAGGTTGGAAGACTTGTCTGTGACTTACTGAGGGAAAGGTTGGAAGACTTGTCTGTGACTTTCAGAGGGAGTGGTAGGATGACTTGTCTGTAGCTTACAGAGGGAGAGGTAGTATGACTTGTCTGTGACTTACAGAGGGAGAGGTAGGATGACTTGTCGTTGATTTACAGTAAGAGAGGTAGGAAGACTTGTCTGTGACTTACAGAGGGAGAGGTTGGAAGACTTGTCTGTGACTTACAGAGCGCGAGTTCGGAAGACTTGTCAGTGACTTAAAGAGGGAGAGTTTGGAAGACTTGTCTTTGACTTACAGAGGCAGAGGTAGGATGATTTGTCTGTGACTTACAGTGGGAGCGGTAGGAGCGGTAGGAAGACTTGTCTGTGACTTACAAAGGGAGAGGTAGGATGACGTGTCTGTGACTTATAGAGGGAGAGGTAGGATGACTTGTCTGTGGCTTTCAGAGGGAGAGGTTGGAAGACTTGCCTGTGACTTACAGAGAGAGACGTTGGAAGACTTGTCTGTGACATAAAGAGGGAGAGGCTGGAAGACTTGTCTGTGACTTACAGAGGGAAAGGTTGGAAGACTTGTCTGTGACTTACAGAGGGAGAGGTTGGAAGACATGTCTGTGACTTACAGAGGGAGAGGTTGGATGATTTGTCTGTGACTTACAGAGGGATCGGTAGGATTAGTTGTCTCTGACTTACAGAGGGAGAGGTAGGAAGACTTGTCTGTGACTTACAGAGGGATAGGTAGGATGACTTGTCTGTGACTTACAGAGGGAGAGGTAGATAGACTTGTCTGTGACTTACAGAGGGAGAGACAGGATCACTTGTCTGTGACTTACAGAGGGAGAGTTATTAAGACTTGTCTGTGACTTACAGAGGGAGAGGTTGGAAGACTTGTCTGTGACTTACAAAGGGAGAGGTTGGAAGACTTGTCTGTGACTTACAGAGAGAGAGGTTGGAAGACTTGTCTGTGACTTACAGAGAGAGAGGTAGGATGACTTGTCTGTGACTTACAGAGGGAGGGGTAGGAACACTTGTCTGTGACTTACAGAGGGAGATGTAGGATATTTTGTTTGAGACTTAGAGGGAGAGGTAAGAAGACTTGTCTGTGACTTTTATAGGGAGAGGTTGGAAGACTTGTCTGTGGTTTACAGAGGGAGAGGTAGGATGAATTGTCTGTGACTTCCAGAGGGAGAGGTTGGAAGACGTGTCTGTGACTTACAAAGGGAGAGGTAGTATGATTTGTCTGTGACTTACAGAGGGAGGGGTTGGAAGACTTGTTTGTGACTTAGAGAGGGAGCAGTAGAATCAGTTGTCTGTGACTTACAGAAGGAGAGGTTGGAATACTTGTTTGTGAACTACAGAGGGAGAGGAAGGAAGACTTGTCTGTGACTTACAGAGGGAGATGTCGGAAGACGTGTCTCTGACTTACAGAGGGAGAGGTTGGAAGACTTGTCTGTGACTTACAGAGTGAGAGGTTGGAAGACTTGTCTGTGACTTACAGAGGGAGAGGTAAGATGACTTGTCTGTGACTTTTATATGAAGAGGTTGGAAGACTTGTCTTTGACTTACAGAGGGAGAGGTTGGAATACTTGTCTGTGACTTACTGAGGGAAAGGTTCGAAGACTTGTCTGTGACTTACAGAGGGAGTGGTAGGATGACTTGTCTGTAGCTTACAGAGGGAGAGGTAGTATGACTTGTCTGTGACTTACAGAAAGAGAGGCAGGAAGACTTGTCTGTGACTAACAGAGGGAGTGGTAGGATGACTTGTCTGTGGCTTACAGAGGGAGAGGTAGTAAGACTTGTCTGTGACTTACAGAGGGAGAGTTCGGAAGACTTGTCTGTGACTTACAGAGGGAGAGGTAGTATGACTTGTCTGTGACTTACAGAGGGAGAGGTAGGATGACTCTTCTGTGGCTTACAAAAGGAGAGGTTGGAAGACTTGTCTGTGACTTACAGAGGGAGAGGTTGGAAGACTTGTCTGTGACTTACAGAGGGAGAGGTAAGATGACTTGTCTGTGACTTTTATATGGAGAGGTTGGAAGACTTGTCTTTGACTTACAGAGGGAGAGGTTGGAATACTTGTCTGTGACTTACTGAGGGAAAGGTTCGAAGACTTGTCTGTGACTTACAGAGGGAGTGGTAGGATGACTTGTCTGTAGCTTACAGAGGGAGAGGTAGTATGACTTGTCTGTGACTTACAGAAAGAGAGGCAGGAAGACTTGTCTGTGACTAACAGAGGCAGTGGTAGGATGACTTGTCTGTGGCTTACAGAGGGAGAGGTTGTAAGACTTGTCTGTGACTTACAGAGGGAGATGTCGGAAGACGTGTCTCTGACTTATAGAGGGAGAGGTTGGAAGACTTGTCTGTGACTTACAGAGTGAGAGGTTGGAAGACTTGTCTGTGACTTACAGAGGGAGAGGTAAGATGACTTGTCTGTGACTTTTATATGGAGAGGTTGGAAGACTTGTCTTTGACTTACAGAAGGAGAGGTTGGAAGACTTGTCTGTGACTTACTGAGGGAAAGGTTGGAAGACTTGTCTGTGACTTTCAGAGGGAGTGGTAGGATGACTTGTCTGTAGCTTACAGAGGGAGAGGTAGTATGACTTGTCTGTGACTTACAGAGGGAGAGGTAGGATGACTTGTCGTTGATTTACAGTAAGAGAGGTAGGAAGACTTGTCTGTGACTTACAGAGGGAGAGGTTGGAAGACTTGTCTGTGACTTACAGAGCGCGAGTTCGGAAGACTTGTCAGTGACTTAAAGAGGGAGAGTTTGGAAGACTTGTCTTTGACTTACAGAGGCAGAGGTAGGATGATTTGTCTGTGACTTACAGTGGGAGCGGTAGGAGCGGTAGGAAGACTTGTCTGTGACTTACAAAGGGAGAGGTAGGATGACGTGTCTGTGACTTATAGAGGGAGAGGTAGGATGACTTGTCTGTGGCTTTCAGAGGGAGAGGTTGGAAGACTTGCCTGTGACTTACAGAGAGAGACGTTGGAAGACTTGTCTGTGACATAAAGAGGGAGAGGCTGGAAGACTTGTCTGTGACTTACAGAGGGAAAGGTTGGAAGACTTGTCTGTGACTTACAGAGGGAGAGGTTGGAAGACATGTCTGTGACTTACAGAGGGAGAGGTTGGATGATTTGTCTGTGACTTACGAGGGATCGGTAGGATTAGTTGTCTCTGACTTACAGAGGGAGAGGTAGGAAGACTTGTCTGTGACTTACAAAGGGATAGGTAGGATGACTTGTCTGTGACTTACAGAGGGAGAGGTAGATAGACTTGTCTGTGACTTACAGAGGGAGAGACAGGATCACTTGTCTGTGACTTACAGAGGGAGAGTTATTAAGCCTTGTCTGTGACTTACAGAGGGAGAGGTTGGAAGACTTCTCTGTGACTTACAGAGGGAGAGGTTGGAAGACTTGTCTGTGACTTACAGAGAGAGAGGTTGGAAGACTTGTCTGTGACTTACAGAGAGAGAGGTAGGATGACTTGTCTGTGACTTACAGAGGGAGGGGTAGGAACACTTGTCTGTGACTTACAGAGGGAGATGTAGGATATTTTGTTTGAGACTTAGAGGGAGAGGTAAGAAGACTTGTCTGTGACTTTTATAGGGAGAGGTTGGAAGACTTGTCTGTGGTTTACAGAGGGAGAGGTAGGATGAATTGTCTGTGACTTCCAGAGGGAGAGGTTGGAAGACGTGTCTGTGACTTACAAAGGGAGAGGTAGTATGATTTGTCTGTGACTTACAGAGGGAGGGGTTGGAAGACTTGTTTGTGACTTAGAGAGGGAGCAGTAGAATCAGTTGTCTGTGACTTACAGAAGGAGAGGTTGGAATACTTGTTTGTGAACTACAGAGGGAGAGGAAGGAAGACTTGTCTGTGACTTACAGAGGGAGATGTCGGAAGACGTGTCTCTGACTTACAGAGGGAGAGCTTGGAAGATTTGTCTGTGACTTACAGAGGGAGAGGTAAGATGACTTGTCTGTGACTTACAGAGTGAGAGGTTGGAAGACTTGTCTGTGACTTACAGAGGGAGAGGTAAGATGACTTGTCTGTGACTTTTATATGAAGAGGTTGGAAGACTTGTCTTTGACTTACAGAGGGAGAGGTTGGAATACTTGTCTGTGACTTACTGAGGGAAAGGTTCGAAGACTTGTCTGTGACTTACAGAGGGAGTGGTAGGATGACTTGTCTGTAGCTTACAGAGGGAGAGGTAGTATGACTTGTCTGTGACTTACAGAAAGAGAGGCAGGAAGACTTGTCTGTGACTAACAGAGGCAGTGGTAGGATGACTTGTCTGTGGCTTACAGAGGGAGAGGTTGTAAGACTTGTCTGTGACTTACAGAGGGAGATGTCGGAAGACGTGTCTCTGACTTATAGAGGGAGAGGTTGGAAGACTTGTCTGTGACTTGCAGAGTGAGAGGTTGGAAGACTTGTCTGTGACTTACAGAGGGAGAGGTAAGATGACTTGTCTGTGACTTTTATATGGAGAGGTTGGAAGACTTGTCTTTGACTTACAGAAGGAGAGGTTGGAAGACTTGTCTGTGACTTACTGAGGGAAAGGTTGGAAGACTTGTCTGTGACTTTCAGAGGGAGTGGTAGGATGACTTGTCTGTAGCTTACAGAGGGAGAGGTAGTATGACTTGTCTGTGACTTACAGAGGGAGAGGTAGGATGACTTGTCGTTGATTTACAGTAAGAGAGGTAGGAAGACTTGTCTGTGACTTACAGAGGGAGAGGTTGGAAGACTTGTCTGTGACTTACAGAGCGCGAGTTCGGAAGACTTGTCAGTGACTTAAAGAGGGAGAGTTTGGAAGACTTGTCTTTGACTTACAGAGGCAGAGGTAGGATGATTTGTCTGTGACTTACAGTGGGAGCGGTAGGAGCGGTAGGAAGACTTGTCTGTGACTTACAAAGGGAGAGGTAGGATGACGTGTCTGTGACTTATAGAGGGAGAGGTAGGATGACTTGTCTGTGGCTTTCAGAGGGAGAGGTTGGAAGACTTGCCTGTGACTTACAGAGAGAGACGTTGGAAGACTTGTCTGTGACATAAAGAGGGAGAGGCTGGAAGACTTGTCTGTGACTTACAGAGGGAAAGGTTGGAAGACTTGTCTGTGACTTACAGAGGGAGAGGTTGGAAGACATGTCTGTGACTTACAGAGGGAGAGGTTGGATGATTTGTCTGTGACTTACGAGGGATCGGTAGGATTAGTTGTCTCTGACTTACAGAGGGAGAGGTAGGAAGACTTGTCTGTGACTTACAAAGGGATAGGTAGGATGACTTGTCTGTGACTTACAGAGGGAGAGGTAGATAGACTTGTCTGTGACTTACAGAGGGAGAGACAGGATCACTTGTCTGTGACTTACAGAGGGAGAGTTATTAAGCCTTGTCTGTGACTTACAGAGGGAGAGGTTGGAAGACTTCTCTGTGACTTACAGAGGGAGAGGTTGGAAGACTTGTCTGTGACTTACAGAGAGAGAGGTTGGAAGACTTGTCTGTGACTTACAGAGAGAGAGGTAGGATGACTTGTCTGTGACTTACAGAGGGAGGGGTAGGAACACTTGTCTGTGACTTACAGAGGGAGATGTAGGATATTTTGTTTGAGACTTAGAGGGAGAGGTAAGAAGACTTGTCTGTGACTTTTATAGGGAGAGGTTGGAAGACTTGTCTGTGGTTTACAGAGGGAGAGGTAGGATGAATTGTCTGTGACTTCCAGAGGGAGAGGTTGGAAGACGTGTCTGTGACTTACAAAGGGAGAGGTAGTATGATTTGTCTGTGACTTACAGAGGGAGGGGTTGGAAGACTTGTTTGTGACTTAGAGAGGGAGCAGTAGAATCAGTTGTCTGTGACTTACAGAAGGAGAGGTTGGAATACTTGTTTGTGAACTACAGAGGGAGAGGAAGGAAGACTTGTCTGTGACTTACAGAGGGAGATGTCGGAAGACGTGTCTCTGACTTACAGAGGGAGAGCTTGGAAGATTTGTCTGTGACTTACAGAGGGAGAGGTAAGATGACTTGTCTGTGACTTACAGAGTGAGAGGTTGGAAGACTTGTCTGTGACTTACAGAGGGAGAGGTAAGATGACTTGTCTGTGACTTTTATATGAAGAGGTTGGAAGACTTGTCTTTGACTTACAGAGGGAGAGGTTGGAATACTTGTCTGTGACTTACTGAGGGAAAGGTTCGAAGACTTGTCTGTGACTTACAGAGGGAGTGGTAGGATGACTTGTCTGTAGCTTACAGAGGGAGAGGTAGTATGACTTGTCTGTGACTTACAGAAAGAGAGGCAGGAAGACTTGTCTGTGACTAACAGAGGGAGTGGTAGGATGACTTGTCTGTGGCTTACAGAGGGAGAGGTAGTAAGACTTGTCTGTGACTTACAGAGGGAGAGTTCGGAAGACTTGTCTGTGACTTACAGAGGGAGAGGTAGTATGACTTGTCTGTGAGTTACAGAGGGAGAGGTAGGATGACTCTTCTGTGGCTTACAAAAGGAGAGGTTGGAAGACTTGTCTGTGACTTACAGAGGGAGAGGTTGGAAGACTTGTCTGTGACTTACAGAGGGAGAGGTAAGATGACTTGTCTGTGACTTTTATATGGAGAGGTTGGAAGACTTGTCTTTGACTTACAGAGGGAGAGGTTGGAATACTTGTCTGTGACTTACTGAGGGAAAGGTTCGAAGACTTGTCTGTGACTTACAGAGGGAGTGGTAGGATGACTTGTCTGTAGCTTACAGAGGGAGAGGTAGTATGACTTGTCTGTGACTTACAGAAAGAGTGGCAGGAAGACTTGTCTGTGACTAACAGAGGCAGTGGTAGGATGACTTGTCTGTGGCTTACAGAGGGAGAGGTTGTAAGACTTGTCTGTGACTTACAGAGGGAGAGTTCGGAAGACTTGTCTGTGACTTACAGAGGGAGAGGTAGTATGACTTGTCTGTGACTTACAGAGGGAGAGGTAGGATGACTCTTCTGTGGCTTACAAAAGGAGCGGTGGGAAGACTTGTCTGTGACTTACAGAGGGAGAGGTATGATCACTTGTCTGACTTACAGAGGGAGAGGTAGGAAGACCTGTCTGTGACTTACAGAGGGAGAGGTAAGATGACTTGTCTGTGACTTTTATATGGAGAGGTTGGAAGACTTGTCTTTGACTTACAGAGGGAGAGGTTGGAATACTTGTCTGTGACTTACTGAGGGAAAGGTTCGAAGACTTGTCTGTGACTTACAGAGGGAGTGGTAGGATGACTTGTCTGTAGCTTACAGAGGGAGAGGTAGTATGACTTGTCTGTGACTTACAGAAAGAGAGGCAGGAAGACTTGTCTGTGACTAACAGAGGGAGTGGTAGGATGACTTGTCTGTGGCTTACAGAGGGAGAGGTTGTAAGACTTGTCTGTGACTTACAGAGGGAGAGTTCGGAAGACTTGTCTGTGACTTACAGAGGGAGAGGTAGTATGACTTGTCTGTGACTTACAGAGGGAGAGGTAGGATGACTCTTCTGTGGCTTACAAAAGGAGAGGTTGGAAGACTTGTCTGTGACTTACAGAGGGAGAGGTTGGAAGACTTGTCTGTGACTTACAGAGGGAGAGGTATGATCACTTGTCTGACTTACAGAGGGAGAGGTAGGAAGACCTGTCTGTGACTTACAGAGGGAGAGGTAGGATATTTTGTCTGTGACTTACAGACGGAGAGGTAGGAAGACTTGTCTGTGACTTACAGAGGGAGAGGTAGGAAGACTTGTCTGTGACTTTTATAGGGAGAGGTTGGAAGACTTGTCTGTGACTTACAGAGGGAGAGGTTGGAAGACTTGTCTGTGACTTACAGACGTAGAGGTAGGATGACTTGTCTGTGACATACAGAGGGAGATGTTGGAAAACTTGTCTGTGACTTACAAAGGGAGAGGTAGGAGGATTTGTCTGTGACTTACAGAGGGAGAGAGGAAGACTTGTCTGTGACTAACAGAGGGAGTGGTAGGAGTACTTGTCTGTGACCTACAGAGGGAGAGGTAGGAGGACTTGTCTGTGACTTACAGAGGGAGAGGTTGGAAGACTTATCTGTGACTTACAGAGGGAGAGAGGAAGACTTGTCTTACAGAGGGATAGGTATGATGACTTGTGTTTGACTTACAGAGGGAGAGGTTGGAAGAGTTGTCTGTGACTTACAGAGGGAGAGGTAGGAAAATTTGTCTGTGACTTACATAGGGAGAGGTTTGAAGACTTGTCTGTGACTTACAGAGGGAGAGTTCGGAGGACTTGTCTGTGACTTACAGAGGGAGAGGTTAGGATGGCTTGTCTGTGACTTACAGAGGGAGAAGCAGAATGACTTTTCTGTGACTTACAGAGGGAGAGGTAGAAAGACTTGTCTGTAACTTACAGAGGGAGATGTTCGTAGACTTGTCTGTGACTTACAGAGGGAGAGAGGAAGACTCGTCTGTGACTTCCAGAGGGAAAGGTAGGACGACTTGTCTGTGACTTACAGAGGGAGAGGTTGGATGATTTGTCTGTGGCTTACAGTGGGAGAGGTAGGAAGTCGTGTCTGTGACTTACAGAGGGAGAGGTTGGGAGACTTGTCTGTGACTTACAGAGGGAGATGTTGGAAGACCTGTGTGTGACTTACAGAGGGAGAGGTTGGAAGAGTTGTCTGTGACTTCCAGAGGGAGAGGTAGGAAGACTCGTCTGTGACTTAGAGGCAGAGGTAGGATGACTTATCTGTGACTTACAGAAGGAGAGGTAGGATGACTTGTCTGTGACTTACAGAGGGAGAGGTTGGAAGACTTGTGTGTGACTTACAGAGGGAGAGGTTGGAAGAGTTGTCTGTGACTTCCAGAGGGAGAGGTAGGAAGACTTGTCTGTGACTTACAGAGGGAGAGGTTGGAAGACTTGTCTGTGACTTACAGAGGGAGAGGTAGTGTGACTTGTCTGTGACATGCAGAGGGAGCGGTAGGATGATTTGTCTGTGACTTACAGAGTGAGAGGTTGGAAGACTTGCCTGTGACTTACAGAGGTAGAGATAGGATGACTTGTCTGTGACTTACAGAGGGAGAGGAAGGAAGACTTGTCTGTGACTTACAGAAGGAGAGGAAGGATGACATGTCTGTGACTTACAGAGGTAGAGGTTGGAAGACGTGTCTGTGACTTACAGAGGGAGAGGTTGGAAGACTTGTCTGTGACTTACAGAGGGAAAGGTTGGAAGACTTGTCTGTGACTTACAGAGGGTGAGGTTTGAAGACTTGTCTGTGACTTATAAAGGGAGAGGTAGTATGACTTGTCTGTGACATGCAGAGGGAGCGGTAGGATCAGTTGTCTGTGACTTACAGAGGGAGAGGAAGGAAGACTTGTTTGTGACTTACAGAGGGAGAGGAAAGAAGACTTGTCTGTGGCTTACAGAGGGAGAGGTTGGAAGACTTGTCTGTGACTTACAGAGGGAGAGGTAGGATGACTTGTCTGTGACTTACAGAGCGAGAGGTAGGAAGACTTGTCTGTGACTTACACAGTAAGAGGTTGGAAGACTTTTCTGTGACTTACATAAGAAGAGGTAGGATGACTTGTCTGTGACTTACAGAGAGAGAGGTAGGAAGACTTGTCTGTGACTTACAGAGGGAGAGGTTGGTAGACTTGTCTGTGACTTACAGAGCGCGAGTTCGGAAGACTTGTCTGTGACTTAAAGAGGGAGAATTTGGAAGACTTGTCTTTGACTTACAGAGGCAGAGGTAGGATGATTTGTCTGTGACTTACAGTGGGAGCGGTAGGAGCGGTAGGAAGATTTGTCTGTGACTTACAAAGGGAGAGGTAGGATGACGTGTCTGTGACTTATAGAGGGAGAGGTAGGATGACTTGTCTGTGGCTTACAGAGGGAGAGGTTGGAAGACTTCTCTGTGACTTACAGAGAGAGACGTTGGAAGACTTGTCTGTGACATAAAGAGGGAGAGGTTGGAATACTTGTCTGTGACTTACTGAGGGAAAGGTTCGAAGACTTGTCTGTGACTTACAGAGGGAGTGGTAGGATGACTTGTCTGTAGCTTACAGAGGGAGAGGTAGTATGACTTGTCTGTGACTTACAGAAAGAGAGGCAGGAAGACTTGTCTGTGACTAACAGAGGGAGTGGTAGGATGACTTGTCTGTGGCTTACAGAGGGAGAGGTAGTAAGACTTGTCTGTGACTTACAGAGGGAGAGTTCGGAAGACTTGTCTGTGACTTACAGAGGGAGAGGTAGTATGACTTGTCTGTGAGTTACAGAGGGAGAGGTAGGATGACTCTTCTGTGGCTTACAAAAGGAGAGGTTGGAAGACTTGTCTGTGACTTACAGAGGGAGAGGTTGGAAGACTTGTCTGTGACTTACAGAGGGAGAGGTAAGATGACTTGTCTGTGACTTTTATATGGAGAGGTTGGAAGACTTGTCTTTGACTTACAGAGGGAGAGGTTGGAATACTTGTCTGTGACTTACTGAGGGAAAGGTTCGAAGACTTGTCTGTGACTTACAGAGGGAGTGGTAGGATGACTTGTCTGTAGCTTACAGAGGGAGAGGTAGTATGACTTGTCTGTGACTTACAGAAAGAGTGGCAGGAAGACTTGTCTGTGACTAACAGAGGCAGTGGTAGGATGACTTGTCTGTGGCTTACAGAGGGAGAGGTTGTAAGACTTGTCTGTGACTTACAGAGGGAGAGTTCGGAAGACTTGTCTGTGACTTACAGAGGGAGAGGTAGTATGACTTGTCTGTGACTTACAGAGGGAGAGGTAGGATGACTCTTCTGTGGCTTACAAAAGGAGCGGTGGGAAGACTTGTCTGTGACTTACAGAGGGAGAGGTATGATCACTTGTCTGACTTACAGAGGGAGAGGTAGGAAGACCTGTCTGTGACTTACAGAGGGAGAGGTAAGATGACTTGTCTGTGACTTTTATATGGAGAGGTTGGAAGACTTGTCTTTGACTTACAGAGGGAGAGGTTGGAATACTTGTCTGTGACTTACTGAGGGAAAGGTTCGAAGACTTGTCTGTGACTTACAGAGGGAGTGGTAGGATGACTTGTCTGTAGCTTACAGAGGGAGAGGTAGTATGACTTGTCTGTGACTTACAGAAAGAGAGGCAGGAAGACTTGTCTGTGACTAACAGAGGGAGTGGTAGGATGACTTGTCTGTGGCTTACAGAGGGAGAGGTTGTAAGACTTGTCTGTGACTTACAGAGGGAGAGTTCGGAAGACTTGTCTGTGACTTACAGAGGGAGAGGTAGTATGACTTGTCTGTGACTTACAGAGGGAGAGGTAGGATGACTCTTCTGTGGCTTACAAAAGGAGAGGTTGGAAGACTTGTCTGTGACTTACAGAGGGAGAGGTTGGAAGACTTGTCTGTGACTTACAGAGGGAGAGGTATGATCACTTGTCTGACTTACAGAGGGAGAGGTAGGAAGACCTGTCTGTGACTTACAGAGGGAGAGGTAGGATATTTTGTCTGTGACTTACAGACGGAGAGGTAGGAAGACTTGTCTGTGACTTACAGAGGGAGAGGTAGGAAGACTTGTCTGTGACTTTTATAGGGAGAGGTTGGAAGACTTGTCTGTGACTTACAGAGGGAGAGGTTGGAAGACTTGTCTGTGACTTACAGACGTAGAGGTAGGATGACTTGTCTGTGACATACAGAGGGAGATGTTGGAAAACTTGTCTGTGACTTACAAAGGGAGAGGTAGGAGGATTTGTCTGTGACTTACAGAGGGAGAGAGGAAGACTTGTCTGTGACTAACAGAGGGAGTGGTAGGAGTACTTGTCTGTGACCTACAGAGGGAGAGGTAGGAGGACTTGTCTGTGACTTACAGAGGGAGAGGTTGGAAGACTTATCTGTGACTTACAGAGGGAGAGAGGAAGACTTGTCTTACAGAGGGATAGGTATGATGACTTGTGTTTGACTTACAGAGGGAGAGGTTGGAAGAGTTGTCTGTGACTTACAGAGGGAGAGGTAGGAAAATTTGTCTGTGACTTACATAGGGAGAGGTTTGAAGACTTGTCTGTGACTTACAGAGGGAGAGTTCGGAGGACTTGTCTGTGACTTACAGAGGGAGAGGTTAGGATGGCTTGTCTGTGACTTACAGAGGGAGAAGCAGAATGACTTTTCTGTGACTTACAGAGGGAGAGGTAGAAAGACTTGTCTGTAACTTACAGAGGGAGATGTTCGTAGACTTGTCTGTGACTTACAGAGGGAGAGAGGAAGACTCGTCTGTGACTTCCAGAGGGAAAGGTAGGACGACTTGTCTGTGACTTACAGAGGGAGAGGTTGGATGATTTGTCTGTGGCTTACAGTGGGAGAGGTAGGAAGTCGTGTCTGTGACTTACAGAGGGAGAGGTTGGGAGACTTGTCTGTGACTTACAGAGGGAGATGTTGGAAGACCTGTGTGTGACTTACAGAGGGAGAGGTTGGAAGAGTTGTCTGTGACTTCCAGAGGGAGAGGTAGGAAGACTCGTCTGTGACTTAGAGGCAGAGGTAGGATGACTTATCTGTGACTTACAGAAGGAGAGGTAGGATGACTTGTCTGTGACTTACAGAGGGAGAGGTTGGAAGACTTGTGTGTGACTTACAGAGGGAGAGGTTGGAAGAGTTGTCTGTGACTTCCAGAGGGAGAGGTAGGAAGACTTGTCTGTGACTTACAGAGGGAGAGGTTGGAAGACTTGTCTGTGACTTACAGAGGGAGAGGTAGTGTGACTTGTCTGTGACATGCAGAGGGAGCGGTAGGATGATTTGTCTGTGACTTACAGAGTGAGAGGTTGGAAGACTTGCCTGTGACTTACAGAGGTAGAGATAGGATGACTTGTCTGTGACTTACAGAGGGAGAGGAAGGAAGACTTGTCTGTGACTTACAGAAGGAGAGGAAGGATGACATGTCTGTGACTTACAGAGGTAGAGGTTGGAAGACGTGTCTGTGACTTACAGAGGGAGAGGTTGGAAGACTTGTCTGTGACTTACAGAGGGAAAGGTTGGAAGACTTGTCTGTGACTTACAGAGGGTGAGGTTTGAAGACTTGTCTGTGACTTATAAAGGGAGAGGTAGTATGACTTGTCTGTGACATGCAGAGGGAGCGGTAGGATCAGTTGTCTGTGACTTACAGAGGGAGAGGAAGGAAGACTTGTTTGTGACTTACAGAGGGAGAGGAAAGAAGACTTGTCTGTGGCTTACAGAGGGAGAGGTTGGAAGACTTGTCTGTGACTTACAGAGGGAGAGGTAGGATGACTTGTCTGTGACTTACAGAGCGAGAGGTAGGAAGACTTGTCTGTGACTTACACAGTAAGAGGTTGGAAGACTTTTCTGTGACTTACATAAGAAGAGGTAGGAAGACTTGTCTGTGACTTACAGAGGGAGAGGTTGGTAGACTTGTCTGTGACTTACAGAGCGCGAGTTCGGAAGACTTGTCTGTGACTTAAAGAGGGAGAATTTGGAAGACTTGTCTTTGACTTACAGAGGCAGAGGTAGGATGATTTGTCTGTGACTTACAGTGGGAGCGGTAGGAGCGGTAGGAAGATTTGTCTGTGACTTACAAAGGGAGAGGTAGGATGACGTGTCTGTGACTTATAGAGGGAGAGGTAGGATGACTTGTCTGTGGCTTACAGAGGGAGAGGTTGGAAGACTTCTCTGTGACTTACAGAGAGAGACGTTGGAAGACTTGTCTGTGACATAAAGAGGGAGAGGTTGGAATACTTGTCTGTGACTTACTGAGGGAAAGGTTCGAAGACTTGTCTGTGACTTACAGAGGGAGTGGTAGGATGACTTGTCTGTAGCTTACAGAGGGAGAGGTAGTATGACTTGTCTGTGACTTACAGAAAGAGAGGCAGGAAGACTTGTCTGTGACTAACAGAGGGAGTGGTAGGATGACTTGTCTGTGGCTTACAGAGGGAGAGGTAGTAAGACTTGTCTGTGACTTACAGAGGGAGAGTTCGGAAGACTTGTCTGTGACTTACAGAGGGAGAGGTAGTATGACTTGTCTGTGAGTTACAGAGGGAGAGGTAGGATGACTCTTCTGTGGCTTACAAAAGGAGAGGTTGGAAGACTTGTCTGTGACTTACAGAGGGAGAGGTTGGAAGACTTGTCTGTGACTTACAGAGGGAGAGGTAAGATGACTTGTCTGTGACTTTTATATGGAGAGGTTGGAAGACTTGTCTTTGACTTACAGAGGGAGAGGTTGGAATACTTGTCTGTGACTTACTGAGGGAAAGGTTCGAAGACTTGTCTGTGACTTACAGAGGGAGTGGTAGGATGACTTGTCTGTAGCTTACAGAGGGAGAGGTAGTATGACTTGTCTGTGACTTACAGAAAGAGTGGCAGGAAGACTTGTCTGTGACTAACAGAGGCAGTGGTAGGATGACTTGTCTGTGGCTTACAGAGGGAGAGGTTGTAAGACTTGTCTGTGACTTACAGAGGGAGAGTTCGGAAGACTTGTCTGTGACTTACAGAGGGAGAGGTAGTATGACTTGTCTGTGACTTACAGAGGGAGAGGTAGGATGACTCTTCTGTGGCTTACAAAAGGAGCGGTGGGAAGACTTGTCTGTGACTTACAGAGGGAGAGGTATGATCACTTGTCTGACTTACAGAGGGAGAGGTAGGAAGACCTGTCTGTGACTTACAGAGGGAGAGGTAAGATGACTTGTCTGTGACTTTTATATGGAGAGGTTGGAAGACTTGTCTTTGACTTACAGAGGGAGAGGTTGGAATACTTGTCTGTGACTTACTGAGGGAAAGGTTCGAAGACTTGTCTGTGACTTACAGAGGGAGTGGTAGGATGACTTGTCTGTAGCTTACAGAGGGAGAGGTAGTATGACTTGTCTGTGACTTACAGAAAGAGAGGCAGGAAGACTTGTCTGTGACTAACAGAGGGAGTGGTAGGATGACTTGTCTGTGGCTTACAGAGGGAGAGGTTGTAAGACTTGTCTGTGACTTACAGAGGGAGAGTTCGGAAGACTTGTCTGTGACTTACAGAGGGAGAGGTAGTATGACTTGTCTGTGACTTACAGAGGGAGAGGTAGGATGACTCTTCTGTGGCTTACAAAAGGAGAGGTTGGAAGACTTGTCTGTGACTTACAGAGGGAGAGGTTGGAAGACTTGTCTGTGACTTACAGAGGGAGAGGTATGATCACTTGTCTGACTTACAGAGGGAGAGGTAGGAAGACCTGTCTGTGACTTACAGAGGGAGAGGTAGGATATTTTGTCTGTGACTTACAGACGGAGAGGTAGGAAGACTTGTCTGTGACTTACAGAGGGAGAGGTAGGAAGACTTGTCTGTGACTTTTATAGGGAGAGGTTGGAAGACTTGTCTGTGACTTACAGAGGGAGAGGTTGGAAGACTTGTCTGTGACTTACAGACGTAGAGGTAGGATGACTTGTCTGTGACATACAGAGGGAGATGTTGGAAAACTTGTCTGTGACTTACAAAGGGAGAGGTAGGAGGATTTGTCTGTGACTTACAGAGGGAGAGAGGAAGACTTGTCTGTGACTAACAGAGGGAGTGGTAGGAGTACTTGTCTGTGACCTACAGAGGGAGAGGTAGGAGGACTTGTCTGTGACTTACAGAGGGAGAGGTTGGAAGACTTATCTGTGACTTACAGAGGGAGAGAGGAAGACTTGTCTTACAGAGGGATAGGTATGATGACTTGTGTTTGACTTACAGAGGGAGAGGTTGGAAGAGTTGTCTGTGACTTACAGAGGGAGAGGTAGGAAAATTTGTCTGTGACTTACATAGGGAGAGGTTTGAAGACTTGTCTGTGACTTACAGAGGGAGAGTTCGGAGGACTTGTCTGTGACTTACAGAGGGAGAGGTTAGGATGGCTTGTCTGTGACTTACAGAGGGAGAAGCAGAATGACTTTTCTGTGACTTACAGAGGGAGAGGTAGAAAGACTTGTCTGTAACTTACAGAGGGAGATGTTCGTAGACTTGTCTGTGACTTACAGAGGGAGAGAGGAAGACTCGTCTGTGACTTCCAGAGGGAAAGGTAGGACGACTTGTCTGTGACTTACAGAGGGAGAGGTTGGATGATTTGTCTGTGGCTTACAGTGGGAGAGGTAGGAAGTCGTGTCTGTGACTTACAGAGGGAGAGGTTGGGAGACTTGTCTGTGACTTACAGAGGGAGATGTTGGAAGACCTGTGTGTGACTTACAGAGGGAGAGGTTGGAAGAGTTGTCTGTGACTTCCAGAGGGAGAGGTAGGAAGACTCGTCTGTGACTTAGAGGCAGAGGTAGGATGACTTATCTGTGACTTACAGAAGGAGAGGTAGGATGACTTGTCTGTGACTTACAGAGGGAGAGGTTGGAAGACTTGTGTGTGACTTACAGAGGGAGAGGTTGGAAGAGTTGTCTGTGACTTCCAGAGGGAGAGGTAGGAAGACTTGTCTGTGACTTACAGAGGGAGAGGTTGGAAGACTTGTCTGTGACTTACAGAGGGAGAGGTAGTGTGACTTGTCTGTGACATGCAGAGGGAGCGGTAGGATGATTTGTCTGTGACTTACAGAGTGAGAGGTTGGAAGACTTGCCTGTGACTTACAGAGGTAGAGATAGGATGACTTGTCTGTGACTTACAGAGGGAGAGGAAGGAAGACTTGTCTGTGACTTACAGAAGGAGAGGAAGGATGACATGTCTGTGACTTACAGAGGTAGAGGTTGGAAGACGTGTCTGTGACTTACAGAGGGAGAGGTTGGAAGACTTGTCTGTGACTTACAGAGGGAAAGGTTGGAAGACTTGTCTGTGACTTACAGAGGGTGAGGTTTGAAGACTTGTCTGTGACTTATAAAGGGAGAGGTAGTATGACTTGTCTGTGACATGCAGAGGGAGCGGTAGGATCAGTTGTCTGTGACTTACAGAGGGAGAGGAAGGAAGACTTGTTTGTGACTTACAGAGGGAGAGGAAAGAAGACTTGTCTGTGGCTTACAGAGGGAGAGGTTGGAAGACTTGTCTGTGACTTACAGAGGGAGAGGTAGGATGACTTGTCTGTGACTTACAGAGCGAGAGGTAGGAAGACTTGTCTGTGACTTACACAGTAAGAGGTTGGAAGACTTTTCTGTGACTTACATAAGAAGAGGTAGGATGACTTGTCTGTGACTTACAGAGAGAGAGGTAGGAAGACTTGTCTGTGACTTACAGAGGGAGAGGTTGGTAGACTTGTCTGTGACTTACAGAGCGCGAGTTCGGAAGACTTGTCTGTGACTTAAAGAGGGAGAATTTGGAAGACTTGTCTTTGACTTACAGAGGCAGAGGTAGGATGATTTGTCTGTGACTTACAGTGGGAGCGGTAGGAGCGGTAGGAAGATTTGTCTGTGACTTACAAAGGGAGAGGTAGGATGACGTGTCTGTGACTTATAGAGGGAGAGGTAGGATGACTTGTCTGTGGCTTACAGAGGGAGAGGTTGGAAGACTTCTCTGTGACTTACAGAGAGAGACGTTGGAAGACTTGTCTGTGACATAAAGAGGGAGAGGTTGGAATACTTGTCTGTGACTTACTGAGGGAAAGGTTCGAAGACTTGTCTGTGACTTACAGAGGGAGTGGTAGGATGACTTGTCTGTAGCTTACAGAGGGAGAGGTAGTATGACTTGTCTGTGACTTACAGAAAGAGAGGCAGGAAGACTTGTCTGTGACTAACAGAGGGAGTGGTAGGATGACTTGTCTGTGGCTTACAGAGGGAGAGGTAGTAAGACTTGTCTGTGACTTACAGAGGGAGAGTTCGGAAGACTTGTCTGTGACTTACAGAGGGAGAGGTAGTATGACTTGTCTGTGAGTTACAGAGGGAGAGGTAGGATGACTCTTCTGTGGCTTACAAAAGGAGAGGTTGGAAGACTTGTCTGTGACTTACAGAGGGAGAGGTTGGAAGACTTGTCTGTGACTTACAGAGGGAGAGGTAAGATGACTTGTCTGTGACTTTTATATGGAGAGGTTGGAAGACTTGTCTTTGACTTACAGAGGGAGAGGTTGGAATACTTGTCTGTGACTTACTGAGGGAAAGGTTCGAAGACTTGTCTGTGACTTACAGAGGGAGTGGTAGGATGACTTGTCTGTAGCTTACAGAGGGAGAGGTAGTATGACTTGTCTGTGACTTACAGAAAGAGTGGCAGGAAGACTTGTCTGTGACTAACAGAGGCAGTGGTAGGATGACTTGTCTGTGGCTTACAGAGGGAGAGGTTGTAAGACTTGTCTGTGACTTACAGAGGGAGAGTTCGGAAGACTTGTCTGTGACTTACAGAGGGAGAGGTAGTATGACTTGTCTGTGACTTACAGAGGGAGAGGTAGGATGACTCTTCTGTGGCTTACAAAAGGAGCGGTGGGAAGACTTGTCTGTGACTTACAGAGGGAGAGGTATGATCACTTGTCTGACTTACAGAGGGAGAGGTAGGAAGACCTGTCTGTGACTTACAGAGGGAGAGGTAAGATGACTTGTCTGTGACTTTTATATGGAGAGGTTGGAAGACTTGTCTTTGACTTACAGAGGGAGAGGTTGGAATACTTGTCTGTGACTTACTGAGGGAAAGGTTCGAAGACTTGTCTGTGACTTACAGAGGGAGTGGTAGGATGACTTGTCTGTAGCTTACAGAGGGAGAGGTAGTATGACTTGTCTGTGACTTACAGAAAGAGAGGCAGGAAGACTTGTCTGTGACTAACAGAGGGAGTGGTAGGATGACTTGTCTGTGGCTTACAGAGGGAGAGGTTGTAAGACTTGTCTGTGACTTACAGAGGGAGAGTTCGGAAGACTTGTCTGTGACTTACAGAGGGAGAGGTAGTATGACTTGTCTGTGACTTACAGAGGGAGAGGTAGGATGACTCTTCTGTGGCTTACAAAAGGAGAGGTTGGAAGACTTGTCTGTGACTTACAGAGGGAGAGGTTGGAAGACTTGTCTGTGACTTACAGAGGGAGAGGTATGATCACTTGTCTGACTTACAGAGGGAGAGGTAGGAAGACCTGTCTGTGACTTACAGAGGGAGAGGTAGGATATTTTGTCTGTGACTTACAGACGGAGAGGTAGGAAGACTTGTCTGTGACTTACAGAGGGAGAGGTAGGAAGACTTGTCTGTGACTTTTATAGGGAGAGGTTGGAAGACTTGTCTGTGACTTACAGAGGGAGAGGTTGGAAGACTTGTCTGTGACTTACAGACGTAGAGGTAGGATGACTTGTCTGTGACATACAGAGGGAGATGTTGGAAAACTTGTCTGTGACTTACAAAGGGAGAGGTAGGAGGATTTGTCTGTGACTTACAGAGGGAGAGAGGAAGACTTGTCTGTGACTAACAGAGGGAGTGGTAGGAGTACTTGTCTGTGACCTACAGAGGGAGAGGTAGGAGGACTTGTCTGTGACTTACAGAGGGAGAGGTTGGAAGACTTATCTGTGACTTACAGAGGGAGAGAGGAAGACTTGTCTTACAGAGGGATAGGTATGATGACTTGTGTTTGACTTACAGAGGGAGAGGTTGGAAGAGTTGTCTGTGACTTACAGAGGGAGAGGTAGGAAAATTTGTCTGTGACTTACATAGGGAGAGGTTTGAAGACTTGTCTGTGACTTACAGAGGGAGAGTTCGGAGGACTTGTCTGTGACTTACAGAGGGAGAGGTTAGGATGGCTTGTCTGTGACTTACAGAGGGAGAAGCAGAATGACTTTTCTGTGACTTACAGAGGGAGAGGTAGAAAGACTTGTCTGTAACTTACAGAGGGAGATGTTCGTAGACTTGTCTGTGACTTACAGAGGGAGAGAGGAAGACTCGTCTGTGACTTCCAGAGGGAAAGGTAGGACGACTTGTCTGTGACTTACAGAGGGAGAGGTTGGATGATTTGTCTGTGGCTTACAGTGGGAGAGGTAGGAAGTCGTGTCTGTGACTTACAGAGGGAGAGGTTGGGAGACTTGTCTGTGACTTACAGAGGGAGATGTTGGAAGACCTGTGTGTGACTTACAGAGGGAGAGGTTGGAAGAGTTGTCTGTGACTTCCAGAGGGAGAGGTAGGAAGACTCGTCTGTGACTTAGAGGCAGAGGTAGGATGACTTATCTGTGACTTACAGAAGGAGAGGTAGGATGACTTGTCTGTGACTTACAGAGGGAGAGGTTGGAAGACTTGTGTGTGACTTACAGAGGGAGAGGTTGGAAGAGTTGTCTGTGACTTCCAGAGGGAGAGGTAGGAAGACTTGTCTGTGACTTACAGAGGGAGAGGTTGGAAGACTTGTCTGTGACTTACAGAGGGAGAGGTAGTGTGACTTGTCTGTGACATGCAGAGGGAGCGGTAGGATGATTTGTCTGTGACTTACAGAGTGAGAGGTTGGAAGACTTGCCTGTGACTTACAGAGGTAGAGATAGGATGACTTGTCTGTGACTTACAGAGGGAGAGGAAGGAAGACTTGTCTGTGACTTACAGAAGGAGAGGAAGGATGACATGTCTGTGACTTACAGAGGTAGAGGTTGGAAGACGTGTCTGTGACTTACAGAGGGAGAGGTTGGAAGACTTGTCTGTGACTTACAGAGGGAAAGGTTGGAAGACTTGTCTGTGACTTACAGAGGGTGAGGTTTGAAGACTTGTCTGTGACTTATAAAGGGAGAGGTAGTATGACTTGTCTGTGACATGCAGAGGGAGCGGTAGGATCAGTTGTCTGTGACTTACAGAGGGAGAGGAAGGAAGACTTGTTTGTGACTTACAGAGGGAGAGGAAAGAAGACTTGTCTGTGGCTTACAGAGGGAGAGGTTGGAAGACTTGTCTGTGACTTACAGAGGGAGAGGTAGGATGACTTGTCTGTGACTTACAGAGCGAGAGGTAGGAAGACTTGTCTGTGACTTACACAGTAAGAGGTTGGAAGACTTTTCTGTGACTTACATAAGAAGAGGTAGGATGACTTGTCTGTGACTTACAGAGAGAGAGGTAGGAAGACTTGTCTGTGACTTACAGAGGGAGAGGTTGGTAGACTTGTCTGTGACTTACAGAGCGCGAGTTCGGAAGACTTGTCTGTGACTTAAAGAGGGAGAATTTGGAAGACTTGTCTTTGACTTACAGAGGCAGAGGTAGGATGATTTGTCTGTGACTTACAGTGGGAGCGGTAGGAGCGGTAGGAAGATTTGTCTGTGACTTACAAAGGGAGAGGTAGGATGACGTGTCTGTGACTTATAGAGGGAGAGGTAGGATGACTTGTCTATGGCTTACAGAGGGAGAGGTTGGAAGACTTCTCTGTGACTTACAGAGAGAGACGTTGGAAGACTTGTCTGTGACATAAAGAGGGAGAGGTTGGAATACTTGTCTGTGACTTACTGAGGGAAAGGTTCGAAGACTTGTCTGTGACTTACAGAGGGAGTGGTAGGATGACTTGTCTGTAGCTTACAGAGGGAGAGGTAGTATGACTTGTCTGTGACTTACAGAAAGAGAGGCAGGAAGACTTGTCTGTGACTAACAGAGGGAGTGGTAGGATGACTTGTCTGTGGCTTACAGAGGGAGAGGTAGTAAGACTTGTCTGTGACTTACAGAGGGAGAGTTCGGAAGACTTGTCTGTGACTTACAGAGGGAGAGGTAGTATGACTTGTCTGTGAGTTACAGAGGGAGAGGTAGGATGACTCTTCTGTGGCTTACAAAAGGAGAGGTTGGAAGACTTGTCTGTGACTTACAGAGGGAGAGGTTGGAAGACTTGTCTGTGACTTACAGAGGGAGAGGTAAGATGACTTGTCTGTGACTTTTATATGGAGAGGTTGGAAGACTTGTCTTTGACTTACAGAGGGAGAGGTTGGAATACTTGTCTGTGACTTACTGAGGGAAAGGTTCGAAGACTTGTCTGTGACTTACAGAGGGAGTGGTAGGATGACTTGTCTGTAGCTTACAGAGGGAGAGGTAGTATGACTTGTCTGTGACTTACAGAAAGAGAGGCAGGAAGACTTGTCTGTGACTAACAGAGGCAGTGGTAGGATGACTTGTCTGTGGCTTACAGAGGGAGAGGTTGTAAGACTTGTCTGTGACTTACAGAGGGAGAGTTCGGAAGACTTGTCTGTGACTTACAGAGGGAGAGGTAGTATGACTTGTCTGTGACTTACAGAGGGAGAGGTAGGATGACTCTTCTGTGGCTTACAAAAGGAGCGGTGGGAAGACTTGTCTGTGACTTACAGAGGGAGAGGTATGATCACTTGTCTGACTTACAGAGGGAGAGGTAGGAAGACCTGTCTGTGACTTACAGAGGGAGAGGTAAGATGACTTGTCTGTGACTTTTATATGGAGAGGTTGGAAGACTTGTCTTTGACTTACAGAGGGAGAGGTTGGAATACTTGTCTGTGACTTACTGAGGGAAAGGTTCGAAGACTTGTCTGTGACTTACAGAGGGAGTGGTAGGATGACTTGTCTGTAGCTTACAGAGGGAGAGGTAGTATGACTTGTCTGTGACTTACAGAAAGAGAGGCAGGAAGACTTGTCTGTGACTAACAGAGGGAGTGGTAGGATGACTTGTCTGTGGCTTACAGAGGGAGAGGTTGTAAGACTTGTCTGTGACTTACAGAGGGAGAGTTCGGAAGACTTGTCTGTGACTTACAGAGGGAGAGGTAGTATGACTTGTCTGTGACTTACAGAGGGAGAGGTAGGATGACTCTTCTGTGGCTTACAAAAGGAGAGGTTGGAAGACTTGTCTGTGACTTACAGAGGGAGAGGTTGGAAGACTTGTCTGTGACTTACAGAGGGAGAGGTATGATCACTTGTCTGACTTACAGAGGGAGAGGTAGGAAGACCTGTCTGTGACTTACAGAGGGAGAGGTAGGATATTTTGTCTGTGACTTACAGACGGAGAGGTAGGAAGACTTGTCTGTGACTTACAGAGGGAGAGGTAGGAAGACTTGTCTGTGACTTTTATAGGGAGAGGTTGGAAGACTTGTCTGTGACTTACAGAGGGAGAGGTTGGAAGACTTGTCTGTGACTTACAGACGTAGAGGTAGGATGACTTGTCTGTGACATACAGAGGGAGATGTTGGAAAACTTGTCTGTGACTTACAAAGGGAGAGGTAGGAGGATTTGTCTGTGACTTACAGAGGGAGAGAGGAAGACTTGTCTGTGACTAACAGAGGGAGTGGTAGGAGTACTTGTCTGTGACCTACAGAGGGAGAGGTAGGAGGACTTGTCTGTGACTTACAGAGGGAGAGGTTGGAAGACTTATCTGTGACTTACAGAGGGAGAGAGGAAGACTTGTCTTACAGAGGGATAGGTATGATGACTTGTGTTTGACTTACAGAGGGAGAGGTTGGAAGAGTTGTCTGTGACTTACAGAGGGAGAGGTAGGAAAACTTGTCTGTGACTTACATAGGGAGAGGTTTGAAGACTTGTCTGTGACTTACAGAGGGAGAGTTCGGAGGACTTGTCTGTGACTTACAGAGGGAGAGGTTAGGATGGCTTGTCTGTGACTTACAGAGGGAGAATTAGAATGACTTTTCTGTGACTTACAGAGGGAGAGGTAGAAAGACTTGTCTGTAACTTACAGAGGGAGATGTTCGTAGACTTGTCTGTGACTTACAGAGGGAGAGAGGAAGACTCGTCTGTGACTTCCAGAGGGAGAGGTAGGACGACTTGTCTGTGACTTACAGAGGGAGAGGTTGGATGATTTGTCTGTGGCTTACAGTGGGAGAGGTAGGAAGTCGTGTCTGTGACTTACAGAGGGAGAGGTTGGGAGACTTGTCTGTGACTTACAAAGGGAGATGTTGGAAGACCTGTGTGTGACTTACAGAGGGAGAGGTTGGAAGAGTTGTCTGTGACTTCCAGAGGGAGAGGTAGGAAGACTTGTCTGTGACTTAGAGGCAGAGGTAGGATGACTTATCTGTGACTTACAGAAGGAGAGGTAGGATGACTTGTCTGTGACTTACAGAAGGAGAGGTTGGAAGACTTGTGTGTGACTTACAGAGGGAGAGGTTGGAAGAGTTGTCTGTGACTTCCAGAGGGAGAGGTAGGAAGACTTGTCTGTGACTTACAGAGGGAGAGGTTGGAAGACTTGTCTGTGACTTACAGAGGGAGAGGTAGGATGATTTGTCTGTGACTTACAGTGGGAGCGGTAGGAGCGGTAGGAAGATTTGTCTGTGACTTACAAAGGGAGAGGTAGGATGACGTGTCTGTGACTTATAGAGGGAGAGGTAGGATGACTTGTCTGTGGCTTACAGAGGGAGAGGTTGGAAGACTTCTCTGTGACTTACAGAGAGAGACGTTGGAAGACTTGTCTGTGACATAAAGAGGGAGAGGCTGGAAGACTTGTCTGTGACTTACAGAGGGAAAGGTTGGAAGACTTGTCTGTGACTTACAGAGGGATCGGTAGGATTAGTTGTCTGTGACTGACAGAGGGAGAGGTAGGAAGACTTGTCTGTGACTTACAGAGGGAGAGGTTGGAAGAGTTGTCTGTGACTTCCAGCGGGAGAGGTAGGAAGACTTGTCTGTGACTTAGAGGCAGAGGTAGGTTGACTTGTCTGTGACTTACAGAAGGAGAGGTAGGATGACTTGTCTGTGACATACAGAGGGAGAGGTTGGAAGACTTGTGTGTGACTTACAGAGGGAGAGGTTGGAAGAGTTGTCTGTGACTTCCAGAGGGAGAGGTAGGAAGACTTGTCTGTGACTTACAGAGGGAGAGGTTGGAAGACTTGTCTGTGACTTACAGAAGGAGAGGTAGGATGACATGTCTGTGACTTACAGAGGTAGAGGTTGGAAGACGTGTCTGTGACTTACAGAGGGTGAGGTTGGAAGACTTGTCTGTGACTTACAGAGGGAAAGGTTGGAAGACTTGTCTGTGACTTACAGAGGGTGAGTTTTGAAGACTTGTCTGTGACTTATAAAGGGAGAGGTAGTATGACTTGTCTGTGACATGCAGAGGGAGCGGTAGGATCAGTTGTCTGTGACTTACAGAGGGAGAGGAAGGAAGACTTGTTTGTGACTTACAGAGGGAGAGGAAAGAAGACTTTTCTGTGACTTACAGAGGTAGAGGTAGGATGACTTGTCTCTGGCTTACAGAGGGAGAGGTTGGAAGACTTGTCTGTGACTTACAGAGGTAGAGGTTGGAAGACGTGTCTGTGACTTACAGAGGGTGAGGTTGGAAGACTTGTCTGTGACTTACAGAGGGAAAGGTTGGAAGACTTGTCTGTGACTTACAGAGGGAGAGGTTGGAAGACTTATCTGTGACTTACAGAGGGAGAGAGGAAGACTTGTCTTACAGAGGGATAGGTATGATGACTTGTGTTTGACTTACAGAGGGAGAGGTTGGAATAGTTGTCTGTGACTTACAGAGGGAGAGGTAGGAAAACTTGTCTGTGACTTACATAGGGAGAGGTTTGAAGACTTGTCTGTGACTTACAGAGGGAGAGTTCGGAGGACTTGTCTGTGACTTACAGAGGGAGAGGTTAGGATGGCTTGTCTGTGACTTACAGAGGGAGAATTAGAATGACTTTTCTGTGACTTACAGAGGGAGAGGTAGAAAGACTTGTCTGTAACTTACAGAGGGAGATGTTCGTAGACTTGTCTGTGACTTACAGAGGGAGAGAGGAAGACTCGTCTGTGACTTCCAGAGGGAGAGGTAGGACGACTTGTCTGTGACTTACAGAGGGAGAGGTTGGATGATTTGTCTGTGGCTTACAGTGGGAGAGGTAGGAAGTCGTGTCTGTGACTTACAGAGGGAGAGGTTGGGAGACTTGTCTGTGACTTACAAAGGGAGATGTTGGAAGACCTGTGTGTGACTTACAGAGGGAGAGGTTGGAAGAGTTGTCTGTGACTTCCAGAGGGAGAGGTAGGAAGACTTGTCTGTGACTTAGAGGCAGAGGTAGGATGACTTATCTGTGACTTACAGAAGGAGAGGTAGGATGACTTGTCTGTGACTTACAGAAGGAGAGGTTGGAAGACTTGTGTGTGACTTACAGAGGGAGAGGTTGGAAGAGTTGTCTGTGACTTCCAGAGGGAGAGGTAGGAAGACTTGTCTGTGACTTACAGAGGGAGAGGTTGGAAGACTTGTCTGTGACTTACAGAGGGAGAGGTAGTGTGACTTGTCTGTGACATGCAGAGGGAGCGGTAGGATGATTTGTCTGTGACTTACAGAGTGAGAGGTTGGAAGACTTGCCTGTGACTTACAGAGGTAGAGATAGGATGACTTGTCTGTGACTTACAGAGGGAGAGGAAGGAAGACTTGTCTGTGACTTACAGAAGGAGAGGAAGGATGACATGTCTGTGACTTACAGAGGTAGAGGTTGGAAGACGTGTCTGTGACTTACAGAGGGAGAGGTTGGAAGACTTGTCTGTGACTTACAGAGGGAAAGGTTGGAAGACTTGTCTGTGACTTACAGAGGGTGAGGTTTGAAGACTTGTCTGTGACTTATAAAGGGAGAGGTAGTATGACTTGTCTGTGACATGCAGAGGGAGCGGTAGGATCAGTTGTCTGTGACTTACAGAGGGAGAGGAAGGAAGACTTGTTTGTGACTTACAGAGGGAGAGGAAAGAAGACCTGTCTGTGGCTTACAGAGGGAGAGGTTGGAAGACTTGTCTGTGACTTACAGAGGGAGAGGTAGGATGACTTGTCTGTGACTTACAGAGCGAGAGGTAGGAAGACTTGTCTGTGACTTACACAGTAAGAGGTTGGAAGACTTTTCTGTGACTTACATAAGAAGAGGTAGGATGACTTGTCTGTGACTTACAGAGAGAGAGGTAGGAAGACTTGTCTGTGACTTACAGAGGGAGAGGTTGGTAGACTTGTCTGTGACTTACAGAGCGCGAGTTCGGAAGACTTGTCTGTGACTTAAAGAGGGAGAATTTGGAAGACTTGTCTTTGACTTACAGAGGCAGAGGTAGGATGATTTGTCTGTGACTTACAGTGGGAGCGGTAGGAGCGGTAGGAAGATTTGTCTGTGACTTACAAAGGGAGAGGTAGGATGACGTGTCTGTGACTTATAGAGGGAGAGGTAGGATGACTTGTCTGTGGCTTACAGAGGGAGAGGTTGGAAGACTTCTCTGTGACTTACAGAGAGAGACGTTGGAAGACTTGTCTGTGACATAAAGAGGGAGAGGCTGGAAGACTTGTCTGTGACTTACAGAGGGAAAGGTTGGAAGACTTGTCTGTGACTTACAGAGGGATCGGTAGGATTAGTTGTCTGTGACTGACAGAGGGAGAGGTAGGAAGACTTGTCTGTGACTTACAGAGGGAGAGGTTGGAAGAGTTGTCTGTGACTTCCAGCGGGAGAGGTAGGAAGACTTGTCTGTGACTTAGAGGCAGAGGTAGGTTGACTTGTCTGTGACTTACAGAAGGAGAGGTAGGATGACTTGTCTGTGACATACAGAGGGAGAGGTTGGAAGACTTGTGTGTGACTTACAGAGGGAGAGGTTGGAAGAGTTGTCTGTGACTTCCAGAGGGAGAGGTAGGAAGACTTGTCTGTGACTTACAGAGGGAGAGGTTGGAAGACTTGTCTGTGACTTACAGAAGGAGAGGTAGGATGACATGTCTGTGACTTACAGAGGTAGAGGTTGGAAGACGTGTCTGTGACTTACAGAGGGTGAGGTTGGAAGACTTGTCTGTGACTTACAGAGGGAAAGGTTGGAAGACTTGTCTGTGACTTACAGAGGGTGAGTTTTGAAGACTTGTCTGTGACTTATAAAGGGAGAGGTAGTATGACTTGTCTGTGACATGCAGAGGGAGCGGTAGGATCAGTTGTCTGTGACTTACAGAGGGAGAGGAAGGAAGACTTGTTTGTGACTTACAGAGGGAGAGGAAAGAAGACTTTTCTGTGACTTACAGAGGTAGAGGTAGGATGACTTGTCTGTGGCTTACAGAGGGAGAGGTTGGAAGACTTGTCTGTGACTTACAGAGGTAGAGGTTGGAAGACGTGTCTGTGACTTACAGAGGGTGAGGTTGGAAGACTTGTCTGTGACTTACAGAGGGAAAGGTTGGAAGACTTGTCTGTGACTTACAGAGGGTGAGGTTTGAAGACTTGTCTGTGACTTATAAAGGGAGAGGTAGTATGACTTGTCTGTGACATGCAGAGGGAGCGGTAGGATCAGTTGTCTGTGACTTACAGAGGGAGAGGAAGGAAGACTTGTTTGTGACTTACAGAGGGAGAGGAAAGAAGACTTTTCTGTGACTTACAGAGGTAGAGGTAGGATGACTTGTCTGTGGCTTACAGAGGGAGAGGTTGGAAGACTTGTCAGTGACTTACAGAGGGAGAGGTAGGCTGACTTGTCTGTGACTTACAGAGCGAGAGGTAGGCAGACTTGTCTGTGACTTACACAGTAAGAGGTTGGAAGACTTTTCTGTGACTTACATAAGAAGAGGTAGGATGACTTGTCTGTGACTTACAGAGAGAGAGGTAGGAAGACTTGTCTGTGACTTACAGAGGGAGAGGTTGGAAGACTTGTCTGTGACTTACAGAGCGCGAGTTCGGAAGACTTGTCTGTGACTTAAAGAGGGAGAATTTGGAAGACTTGTCTTTGACTTACAGAGGCAGAGGTAGGATGATTTGTCTGTGACTTACAGTGGGAGCGGTAGGAGCGGTAGGAAGATTTGTCTGTGACTTACAAAGGGAGAGGTAGGATGACGTGTCTGTGACTTATAGAGGGAGAGGTAGGATGACTTGTCTGTGGCTTACAGAGGGAGAGGTTGGAAGACTTGTCTGTGACTTACAGAGAGAGAGGTTTGAAGACTTGTCTGTGACATAAAGAGGGAGAGGCTGGAAGACTTGTCTGTGACTTACAGAGGGAAAGGTTGGAAGACTTGTCTGTGACTTACAGAGGGAGAGGTTGGAAGACATGTCTGTGACTTACAGAGGGAGAGGTTGGATGATTTGTCTTTGACTTACAGAGGGATTGGTAGGATTAGTTGTCTGTGACTTACAGAGGGAGAGGTAGGAAGACTTGTCTGTGACTTACAGAGGGATAGGTAGGATGACTTGTCTGTGACTTACAGAGGGAGAGGTAGATAGACTTGTCTGTGACTTACAGAGGGAGAGACAGGATCACTTGTCTGTGACTTACAGAGGGAGAGTTATTAAGACTTGTCTGTGACTTACAGAGGGAGAGGTTGGAAGACTTGTCTGTGACTTACAGAGGGAGAGGTTGGAAGACTTGTCTGTGACTTACAGAGAGACAGGTAGGATGACTTGTCTGTGACTTACAGAGGGAGGGGTAGGAAGACTTGTCTGTGACTTACAGAGGGAGATGTAGGATATTTTGTTTGAGACTTAGAGGGAGAGGTAAGAAGACTTGTCTGTGACTTTTATAGGGAGAGGTTGGAAGACTTGTCTATGGTTTACAGAGGGAGAGGTAGGATGAATTGTCTGTGACTTCCAGAGGGAGAGGTTGGAAGACGTGTCTGTGACTTACAAAGGGAGAGGTAGTATGATTTGTCTGTGACTTACAGAGGGAGGGGTTGGAAGACTTGTTTGTGACTTACAGAGGGAGCAGTAGAATCAGTTGTCTGTGACTTACAGAAGGAGAGGTTGGAATACTTGTTTGTGAACTACAGAGGGAGAGGAAGGAAGACTTGTCTGTGACTTACAGAGGGAGATGTCGGAAGACGTGTCTCTGACTTACAGAGGGAGAGGTTGGAAGACTTGTCTGTGACTTACTGAGGGAAAGGTTGGAAGACTTGTCTGTAACTTACAGAGGGAGTGGTAGGATGACTTGTCTGTAGCTTACAGAGGGAGAGGTAGTATGACTTGTCTGTGACTTACAGAAAGAGAGGTAGGAAGACTTATCTGTGACTAACAGAGGGAGTGGTAGGATGACTTGTCTTTGACTTACAGAGAGGGAGGTTGGAAGACTTGTCTGTGACTTAGAGAGGGAGAGGAAGGATGACTTGTCTGTGACTTACAGAGGGAGAGGTAGGATGACTTGTCTGTGGCTTACAGAAGGAGAGGTTGTAAGACTTGTCTGTGACTTACAGAGGGAGAGGTAGATAGACTTGTCAGTGACTTATAGAGGGAGAGACAGGATCACTTGTCTGTGGCTTACAGAAGGAGTGGTAGGATGACTTGTCTTTGACTTACAGAGGGAGAGGTTGGAAGACTTGTCTGTGACTTAGAGAGGGAGAGGAAGGATGACTTGTCTGTGACTTACAGAGGGAGAGGTAGGATGACTTGTCTGTGGCTTACAGAAGGAGAGTTCGGAAGACTTGTCTGTGACTTACAGAGGGAGAGGTAGTATGACTTGTCTGTTACATACAGAGGGAGAGGTAGGATGACTCTTCTGTGGCTTACAGAAGGAGAGGTTGGAAGACTTGTCTGTGACTTACAGAGGGAGATGTTGGAAGACTTGTCTGTGACTTACAGAGGGAGAGGTATGATCACTTGTCTGACTTACAGAGGGAGAGGTAGGAAGACCTGTCTGTGACTTACAGAGGGAGAGGTAGGATATTTTGTCTGTGACTTACAGACGGAGAGGTAGGAAGACTTGTCTGTGACTTACAGAGGGAGAGGTAGGAAGACTTGTCTGTGACTTTTATAGGGAGAGGTTGGAAGACTTGTCTGTGACTTACAGAGGGAGAGGTTGGAAGACTTGTCTGTGACTTACAGACGTAGAGGTAGGAAGACTTGTCTGTGACTAACAGAGGAGGTAGGAAGACTTGTCTGTGACTTACAGAGGGAGAGGTAGGATGACTTGTGTGTGACTTACAGAGGGAGAGGTTGGAAGACTTGTCTGTGACTTACAGAGGGAGATGCTGGAAGACTTGTCTGTGACTTACAGAGGGAGAAGTTGGAAGAGTTGTCTATGACTTCCAGAGGGAGAGGTAGGAAGACTTGTCTGTGACTTAGAGGCAGAGGTAGGATGACTTGTCTGTGACTTACAGAAGGAGAGGTAGGATGACTTGTCTGTGACTTACAGAGGGAGAGGTTGAAAGACTTGTGTGTGACTTACAGAGGGAGAGGTCGGAAGAGTTGTCTGTGACTTCCAGAGGGAGAGGTAGAAAGACTTGTCTGTGACTTACAGAGGGAGAGGTAGAAAGACTTGTCTGTAACTTACAGAGGGAGATGTTCGTAGACTTGTCTGTGACTTACTGAGGGAAAGGTTGGAAGACTTGTCTGTGACTTACAGAGGGAGATGTAGGATGACTTGTCTGTAGCTTACAGAGGGAGAGGTAGTATGACTTGTCTGTGACTTACAGAAAGAGAGGTAGGAAGACTTATCTGTGACTAACAGAGGGAGTGGTAGGATGACTTGTCTTTGACTTACAGAGAGGGAGGTTGGAAGACTTGTCTGTGACTTAGAGAGGGAGAGGAAGGATGACTTGTGTGTGACTTACAGAGGGAGATGTTGGAAGACTTGTCTGTGACTTACAGAGGGAGATGCTGGAAGACTTGTCTGTGACTTACAGAGGGAGAGTTTGGAAGACTTGTCTGTGACTTACAGAGCGTGAGTTCGGAAGACTTGTCAGTGACTTAAAGAGGGAGAGTTTGGAAGACTTGTCTTTGACTTACAGAGGCAGAGGTAGGATGATTTGTCTGTGACTTACAGTGGGAGCGGTAGGAGCGGTAGGAAGACTTGTCTGTGACTTACAAAGGGAGAGGTAGGATGACGTGTCTGTGACTTATAGAGGGAGAGGTAGGATGACTTGTCTGTGGCTTACAGAGGGAGAGGTTCGAAGACGTGTCTGTGACTTACAGAGAGAGAGGTTTGAAGACTTGTCTGTGACATAAAGAGGGAGAGGCTGGAAGACTTGTCTGTGACTTACAGAGGGAAAGGTTGGAAGACTTGTCTGTGACTTACAGAGGGAGAGGTTGGAAGACATGTCTGTGACTTACAGAGGGAGAGGTTGGATGATTTGTCTGTGACTTACAGAGGGATTGGTAGGATTAGTTGTCTGTGACTTACAGAGGGAGAGGTAGGAAGACTTGTCTGTGACTTACAGAGGGATAGGTAGGATGACTTGTCTGTGACTTACAGAGGGAGAGGTAGATACACTTGTCTGTGACTTACAGAGGGAGAGACAGGTTCACTTGTCTGTGACTTACAGAGGGAGAGTTATTAAGACTTGTCTGTGACTTACAGAGGGAGAGGTTGGAAGACTTGTCTGCGACTTACAGAGGGAGAGGTTGGAAGACTTGTCTGTGACTTACAGAGAGAGAGGTAGGATGACTTTTCTGTGACTTACAGAGGGAGGGGTAGGAACACTTGTCTGTGACTTACAGAGGGAGATGTAGGATATTTTGTTTGAGACTTAGAGGGAGAGGTAAGAAGACTTGTCTGTGACTTTTATAGGGAGAGGTTGGAAGACTTGTCTATGGTTTACAGAGGGAGAGGTAGGATGAATTGTCTGTGACTTCCAGAGGGAGAGGTTGGAAGACGTGTCTGTGACTTACAAAGGGAGAGGTAGTATGATTTGTCTGTGACTTACAGAGGGAGGGGTTGGAAGACTTGTTTGTGACTTACAGAGGGAGCAGTAGAATCAGTTGTCTGTGACTTACAGAAGGAGAGGTTGGAATACTTGTTTGTGAACTACAGAGGGAGAGGAAGGAAGACTTGTCTGTGACTTACAGAGGGAGATGTCGGAAGACGTGTCTCTGACTTACAGAGGGAGAGGTTGGAAGACTTGTCTGTGACTTACAGAGTGAGAGGTTGGAAGACTTGTCTGTGACTTACAGAGGGAGAGGTAAGATGACTTGTCTGTGACTTTTATATGGAGAGGTTGGAAGACTTGTCTTTGACTTACAGAGGGAGAGGTTGGAAGACTTGTCTGTGACTTACTGAGGGAAAGGTTGGAAGACTTGTCTGTGACTTAGAGAGGGAGAGGAAGGATGACTTGTCTGTGACTTACAGAGGGAGAGGTAGGATGACTTGTCTGTGGCTTACAGAAGGAGAGGTTGTAAGACTTGTCTGTGACTTACAGAGGGAGAGGTAGATAGACTTGTCAGTGACTTATAGAGGGAGAGACAGGATCACTTGTCTGTGGCTTACAGAAGGAGTGGTAGGATGACTTGTCTTTGAGTTACAGAGGGAGAGGTTGGAAGACTTGTCTGTGACTTAGAGAGGGAGAGGTTGGAAGACTTGTCTGTGACTTACAGAGGGAGAGGTTGGAAGACTTGTCTGTGACTTACAGAGGGAGAGGTATGATCACTTGTCTGACTTACAGAGGGAGAGGTAGGAAGACCTGTCTGTGACTTACAGAGGGAGAGGTAGGATATTTTGTCCGTGACTTACAGACGGAGAGGTAGGAAGACTTGTCTGTGACTTACAGAGGGAGAGGTAGGAAGACTTGTCTGTGACTTTCATAGGGAGAGGTTGGAAGACTTGTCTGTGACTTACAGAGGTAGAGGTTGGAAGACTTGTCTGTGACTTACAGACGTAGAGGTAGGATGACTTGTCTGTGACATACAGAGGGAGATGTTGGAAAACTTGTCTGTGACTTACAGAGGGAGAGGTAGGAGGATTTGTCTGTGACTTACAGAGGGAGAGAGGAAGACTTGTCTGTGACTAACAGAGGAGGTAGGAAGACTTGTCTGTGACTTACAGAGGGAGAGGTAGGATGACTTGTGTGTGACTTACAGAGGGAGAGGTTGGAAGACTTGTCTGTGACTTACAGAGGGAGATGCTGGAAGACTTGTCTGTGACTTACAGAGGCAGAAGTTGGAAGACTTCTCTGTGACCTACAGAGGGAGAGGTAGGAGGACTTGTCTGTGACTTACAGAGGGAGAGGTTGGAAGACTTGTCTGTGACTTACAGAGGGAGAGAGGAAGACTTGTCTTACAGAGGGATAGGTATGATGACTTGTGTTTGACTTACAGAGGGAGAGGTTGGAAGAGTTGTCTGTGACTTACAGAGGGAGAGGTAGGAAAACTTGTCTGTGACTTACATAGGGAGAGGTTTGAAGACTTGTCTGTGACTTACAGAGGGAGAGTTCGGAGGACTTGTCTGTGACTTAAAGAGGGAGAGGTTAGGATGGCTTGTCTGTGACTTACAGAGGGAGAAGTAGAATGACTTTTCTGTGATTTACAGAGGGAGAGGTAGAAATACTTGTCTGTAACTTACAGAGGGAGATGTTCGTAGACTTGTCTTTGACTTACAGAGGGAGAGAGGAAGACTCGTCTGTGACTTCCAGAGGGAGAGGTAGGACGACTTGTCTGTGACTTACAGAGGGAGAGGTTGGATGATTTGTCTGTGGCTTACAGTCGGAGAGGTAGGAAGTCGTGTCTGTGACTTACAGAGGGAGAGGTAAGATGACTTGTCTTTGACTTACAGAAGGAGCTGTAGGATGACCTGTCTGTGACTTACAGAGGGAGAGGTTGGGAGACTTGTCTGTGACTTACAGAGGGAGATGTTGGAAGAGTTATCTGTGACTTCCAGAGGGAGAGGTAGGAAGACTTGTCTGTGACTTACAGAGGGAGATGTTGGAAGACTTGTCTGTGACTTACAGAGAGAGAGGTAGGATGACTTGTCTGTGACTTACAGAGGGAGGGGTAGGAACACTTGTCTGTGACTTACAGAGGGAGATGTAGGATATTTTGTTTGAGACTTAGAGGGAGAGGTAAGAAGACTTGTCTGTGACTTTTATAGGGAGAGGTTGGAAGACTTGTCTATGGTTTACAGAGGGAGAGGTAGGATGAATTGTCTGTGACTTCCAGAGGGAGAGGTTGGAAGACGTGTCTGTGACTTACAAAGGGAGAGGTAGTATGATTTGTCTGTGACTTACAGAGGGAGGGGTTGGAAGACTTGTTTGTGACTTACAGAGGGAGCAGTAGAATCAGTTGTCTGTGACTTACAGAAGGAGAGGTTGGAATACTTGTTTGTGAACTACAGAGGGAGAGGAAGGAAGACTTGTCTGTGACTTACAGAGGGAGATGTCGGAAGACGTGTCTCTGACTTACAGAGGGAGAGGTTGGAAGACTTGTCTGTGACTTACAGAGTGAGAGGTTGGAAGACTTGTCTGTGACTTACAGAGGGAGAGGTAAGATGACTTGTCTGTGACTTTTATATGGAGAGGTTGGAAGACTTGTCTTTGACTTACAGAGGGAGAGGTTGGAAGACTTGTCTGTGACTTACTGAGGGAAAGGTTGGAAGACTTGTCTGTGACTTACAGAGGGAGTGGTAGGATGACTTGTCTGTAGCTTACAGAGGGAGAGGTAGTATGACTTGTCTGTGACTTACAGAAAGAGAGGTAGGAAGACTTATCTGTGACTAACAGAGGGAGTGGTAGGATGACTTGTCTTTGACTTACAGAGGGAGAGGTTGGAAGACTTGTCTGTGACTTAGAGAGGGAGAGGAAGGATGACTTGTCTGTGACTTACAGAGGGAGAGGTAGGATGACTTGTCTGTGGCTTACAGAAGGAGAGGTTGTAAGACTTGTCTGTGACTTACAGAGGGAGAGGTAGATAGACTTGTCAGTGACTTATAGAGGGAGAGACAGGATCACTTGTCTGTGGCTTACAGAAGGAGTGGTAGGATGACTTGTCTTTGACTTACAGAGGGAGAGGTTGGAAGACTTGTCTGTGACTTAGAGAGGGAGAGGAAGGATGACTTGTCTGTGATATACAGAGGGAGAGGTAGGATGACTTGTCTGTGGCTTACAGAAGGAGAGTTCGGAAGACTTGTCTGTGACTTACAGAGGGAGAGGTAGTATGACTTGTCTGTTACTTACAGAGGGAGAGGTAGGATGACTCTTCTGTGGCTTACAGAAGGAGAGGTTGGAAGACTTGTCTGTGACTTACAGAGGGAGAGGTTGGAAGACTTGTCTGTGACTTACAGAGGGAGAGGTATGATCACTTGTCTGACTTACAGAGGGAGAGGTAGGAAGACCTGTCTGTGACTTACAGAGGGAGAGGTAGGATATTTTGTCCGTGACTTACAGACGGAGAGGTAGGAAGACTTGTCTGTGACTTACAGAGGGAGAGGTAGGAAGACTTGTCTGTGACTTTCATAGGGAGAGGTTGGAAGACTTGTCTGTGACTTACAGAGGTAGAGGTTGGAAGACTTGTCTGTGACTTACAGACGTAGAGGTAGGATGACTTGTCTGTGACATACAGAGGGAGATGTTGGAAAACTTGTCTGTGACTTACAGAGGGAGAGGTAGGAGGATTTGTCTGTGACTTACAGAGGGAGAGAGGAAGACTTGTCTGTGACTAACAGAGGAGGTAGGAAGACTTGTCTGTGACTTACAGAGGGAGAGGTAGGATGACTTGTGTGTGACTTACAGAGGGAGAGGTTGGAAGACTTGTCTGTGACTTACAGAGGGAGATGCTGGAAGACTTGTCTGTGACTTACAGAGGCAGAAGTTGGAAGACTTCTCTGTGACCTACAGAGGGAGAGGTAGGAGGACTTGTCTGTGACTTACAGAGGGAGAGGTTGGAAGACTTGTCTGTGACTTACAGAGGGAGAGAGGAAGACTTGTCTTACAGAGGGATAGGTATGATGACTTGTGTTTGACTTACAGAGGGAGAGGTTGGAAGAGTTGTCTGTGACTTACAGAGGGAGAGGTAGGAAAACTTTTCTGTGACTTACATAGGGAGAGGTTTGAAGACTTGTCTGTGACTTACAGAGGGAGAGTTCGGAGGACTTGTCTGTGACTTAAAGAGGGAGAGGTTAGGATGGCTTGTCTGTGACTTACAGAGGGAGAAGTAGAATGACTTTTCTGTGATTTACAGAGGGAGAGGTAGAAATACTTGTCTGTAACTTACAGAGGGAGATGTTCGTAGACTTGTCTTTGACTTACAGAGGGAGAGAGGAAGACTCGTCTGTGACTTCCAGAGGGAGAGGTAGGACGACTTGTCTGTGACTTACAGAGGGAGAGGTTGGATGATTTGTCTGTGGCTTACAGTGGCAGAGGTAGGAAGTCGTGTCTGTGACTTACAGAGGGAGAGGTAAGATGACTTGTCTTTGACTTACAGAAGGAGCTGTAGGATGACTTGTCTGTGACTTACAGAGGGAGAGGTTGGGAGACTTGTCTGTGACTTACAGAGGGAGATGTTGGAAGAGTTGTCTGTGACTTCCAGAGGGAGAGGTAGGAAGACTTGTCTGTGACTTACAGAGGGAGATGTTGGAAGACTTGTCTGTGACTTACAGAGGGAGAGGTTGGAAGAGTTGTCTGTGACTTCCAGAGGGAGAGGTAGGAAGACTTGTCTGTGACTTAGAGGCAGAGGTAGGATGACTTGTCTGTGACTTACAGAAGGAGAGGTAGGATGACTTGTCTGTGACTTACAGAGGGAGAGGTTGAAAGACTTGTGTGTGACTTACAGAGGGAGAGGTCTGAAGAGTTGTCTGTGACTTCCAGAGGGAGAGGTACGAAAGACTTGTCTGTAACTTACAGAGGGAGATGTTCGTAGACTTGTCTGTGACTTACAGAGGGAGAGAGGAAGACTCGTCTGTGACTTCCAGAGGGAGAGGTAGGACGACTTGTCTGTGACTTACAGAGGGAGAGGTTGGATGATTTGTCTGTGGCTTACAGTGGGAGAGGTAGGAAGTCGTGTCTGTGACTTACAGAGGGAGAGGTAAGATGACTTGTCTTTGACTTACAGAAGGAGAGGTAGGATGACTTGTATGTGACTTACAGAGGGAGAGGTTGGGAGACTTGTCTGTGACTTACAGAGGGAGATGTTGGAAGACCTGTGTGTGACTTACAGAGGGAGAGGTTGGAAGAGTTGTCTGTGACTTCCAGAGGGAGAGGTAGGAAGACTTGTCTGTGACTTACAGAGGGAGATGTTGGAAGACTTGTCTGTGACTTACAGAGGGAGAGGTTGGAAGAGTTGTCTGTGACTTCCAGAGGGAGAGGTAGGAAGACTTGTCTGTGACTTAGAGGCAGAGGTAGGATGACTTGTCTGTGACTTACAGAAGGAGAGGTAGGATGACTTGTCTGTGACTTACAGAGGGAGAGGTTGAAAGACTTGTGTGTGACTTACAGAGGGAGAGGTCTGAAGAGTTGTCTGTGACTTCCAGAGGGAGAGGTAGAAAGACTTGTCTGTGACTTACAGAGGGAGAGGTAGAAAGACTTGTCTGTAACTTACAGAGGGAGATGTTCGTAGACTTGTCTGTGACTTACAGAGGGAGAGAGGAAGACTCGTCTGTGACTTCCAGAGGGAGAGGTAGGACGACTTGTCTGTGACTTACAGAGGGAGAGGTTGGATGATTTGTCTGTGGCTTACAGTGGGAGAGGTAGGAAGTCGTGTCTGTGACTTACAGAGGGAGAGGTAAGATGACTTGTCTTTGACTTACAGAAGGAGAGGTAGGATGACTTGTATGTGACTTACAGAGGGAGAGGTTGGGAGACTTGTCTGTGACTTACAGAGGGAGATGTTGGAAGACCTGTGTGTGACTTACAGAGGGAGAGGTTGGAAGAGTTGTCTGTGACTTCCAGAGGGAGAGGTAGGAAGACTTGTCTGTGACTTACAGAGGGAGATGTTGGAAGACTTGTCTGTGACTTACAGAGGGAGAGGTTGGAAGAGTTGTCTGTGACTTCCAGAGGGAGAGGTAGGAAGACTTGTCTGTGACTTAGAGGCAGAGGTAGGATGACTTGTCTGTGACTTACAGAAGGAGAGGTAGGATGACTTGTCTGTGACTTACAGAGGGAGAGGTTGGAAGACTTGTGTGTGACTTACAGAGGGAGAGGTTGGAAGAGTTGTCTGTGACTTCCAGAGGGAGAGGTAGGAAGACTTGTCTGTGACTTACAGAGGGAGATGTTGGAAGACTTGTCTGTGACTTACAGAGGGAGAGGTTGGAAGAGTTGTCTGTGACTTCCAGAGGGAGAGGTAGGACGACTTGTCTGTGACTTACAGAGGGAGAGGTTGGATGATTTGTCTGTGGCTTACAGTGGGAGAGGTAGGAAGTCGTGTCTGTGACTTACAGAGGGAGAGGTAAGATGACTTGTCTTTGACTTACAGAAGGAGAGGTAGGATGACTTGTATGTGACTTACAGAGGGAGAGGTTGGGAGACTTGTCTGTGACTTACAGAGGGAGATGTTGGAAGACCTGTGTGTGACTTACAGAGGGAGAGGTTGGAAGAGTTGTCTGTGACTTCCAGAGGGAGAGGTAGGAAGACTTGTCTGTGACTTACAGAGGGAGATGTTGGAAGACTTGTCTGTGACTTACAGAGGGAGAGGTTGGAAGAGTTGTCTGTGACTTCCAGAGGGAGAGGTAGGAAGACTTGTCTGTGACTTAGAGGCAGAGGTAGGATGACTTGTCTGTGACTTACAGAAGGAGAGGTAGGATGACTTGTCTGTGACTTACAGAGGGAGAGGTTGGAAGACTTGTGTGTGACTTACAGAGGGAGAGGTTGGAAGAGTTGTCTGTGACTTCCAGAGGGAGAGGTAGGAAGACTTGTCTGTGACTTACAGAGGGAGATGTTGGAAGACTTGTCTGTGACTTACAGAGGGAGAGGTTGGAAGAGTTGTCTGTGACTTCCAGAGGGAGAGGTAGGAAGACTTGTCTGTGACTTAGAGGCAGAGGTAGGATGACTTCTCTGTGACTTACAGAAGGAGAGGTAGGATGACTTGTCTGTGACTTACAGAGGGAGAGGTTGGAAGACTTGTCTGTGACTTACAGAGGGAGATGTTGGAAGACTTGTCTGTGACTTACAAAGGGAGAGGTAGGAAGACTTGTCTGTGACTTAGATGGAGAGGTAGGATGACTTGTCTGTGACTTACAGAGGCAGAGGTAGGATGACTTGTCTGTAACTTACAGAAGGAGAGGTAGGATGACTTGTCTGTGACTTACAGAGGGAGAGGTAGGAAGACTTGTCTGTGACTTACAGGCAGTGTGCGGCTCCCATGCAGGGTGCTAATGGCAGCCTGAGCTTCAGCATGTCCCTGGTACTTCACAAACGCACAACCTTTACTGGTGCCATCTGGCCCCCGTAGTACAGTACACTCGTCTATAGTACCAAAGGGCTCAAACAGCCTCTTGACGTCTTCATCACTCTGCTGTTTACCCAGCATGCCCACAAACAACTTCCTGTCTTCTGGAAGAGGGGCACACCAGGAGGAGCGAGGGAGGAGGGGGAGAGTGGGAGGAAGGAAGGAAGGGAAGAGAGGGAGGAGAAAATGAAAGGAGTTAGATCGCTCTGATACTAGAGTTAGAATCTTCTCCTATGTACTCAGTTCATAAAACATATCATGGTGGTCTCTTTGAATCTCATGATGTTCTAGCAGGCCAGTAATGGGAGAAAAAGACGTGTTGCGATACTGCTACCAACCACCAGGGTGCAGTATAAACTTATAATCTTATACATTACAGACAGATGAAACTTGGGAGTAGAGGAGCAACAGAGATCACAGTAGAGATCACTAAGAATGTAGGTGTGTGTCTTTGAGGCTTACTTTACAGTGCGTATCAGCAGATACAGACTAACAGAGTATCCGTAGCAAGAGTTCCACTTGGGAGAAGGAGAGTCACATTGAAGACTTGACTCTCCAAATTCAATTTGTGAAAAATCCTCATTTAAATTTGTGGTTGACCTCAACCCTGCTGTAGATACAGATTGTAATGAGTAACTTCTGTAGAATTGGACAGGTGTGTCATTATAATGTAAGATGGCGTGTATTATAATTAGTGAAGAAGCGTGTTCATTTGTGTGTGAGGCAGGTGTGTGTGTGATGTGTGTGTGATGTGTGTGTGATGTGTGTGTGATGTGTCTTACCTCCTCTCCCCTCGCTGTCGGCTGGTTTTACCTGGATGGGTCGGTTCATCTGGAATACAGACAAGAAGGAGATCAATACACATGATCAACATACAGTATGATCAATACATGATCAACATACAGTGATCAACATATGATCAACAGCCTATCATCATGTGACTAATCATGATTGAGACAAGATACACACCAGATCAACATGAGATCAGTAGAGAAGGAATGTAGGATCAGCTTTAGATCACACATGAACACAGAGTAATCAATAAGACATGCCCAGTGTGCTGGTGTGTGTTCATGTGTTTCTGGAAGTGTGGAAGTAAGTATGTGCATGTCTTTCTCTCTGTGTATTTGTGTGTGTGTGTGTGTGTGTGTGTGTGTGTGTGTGTGTGTGTGTGTGTGTTTGTGTCAGACTCAAGGTTAATTAACAGGTGTGTTTACAACATGACTTTAAACGTTCTGGCCCCTGTCGTCTGTCGCTCTCTCTGATTCTCTCTCTCTCTCTCTCTCACACACACACACACACACACACACCACACACACACACACACACACACACACACACACACACACACACACACACACACACACACTGGAGTAGTAGTAGGGATTGAGGAGTGATGAGATTAAGAATGTGGGCCAGCTGATCTGGATTACAGAAGCACTTGGGATTAGACCAGAGAACAGAAAGAAGAGAGGAGTTAAGAGACAGAGTGTGTGTGTGTGTGTGTGTGTGTGTGTGTGTGTGTGTGTGTGTGTGTGTGTGTGTGTGTGTGTGTGTGTGTGTGTGGTGTGTGTGTGTGTGTGTGTGTGTGTGTGTGTGTGTGTGTGTGTGTGTGTGTGTGTGTAAGAGAGAGGGAGAGAAAGAAAGAGAGAAAATAATTTAGAAATATATTCTGTGCCAATATAGCTGTTTGTAATTGAATAGGAGGATGGGAGTAAAAAGAAACAGTAAGGCGAGAGGGATAGGAGGAATGAAAGAGAGAGAACAGAGACTTCCAGAAGGCGAGGGAGAGACTGAATGAAAGGGACAGAGAGAGCGAGAGAGCGAGAGAGAGAGCGAGAGAGAGGAAGAGAAAGAGGAAGAGAAAGAGAGAGAGAAAGAGAGAAAGAGAGAGATGAGAGAGAGAGAGAGAGAGAAAGAGGTAGAGAGAAAGAGGTAGAGCCCGAGGGCCACAGACAAACAGGAGAGAGGAAGCCAGGTGGAGGAGCTGGCCGAGAAGGATGAAGGATGAAGGCAACATAGAAGAAAAGTAGGGGAGAGAGAAAATACAGAGACAGACGGGGGAGAAGCATGAAAGCAAAGATGCCCCTGAGAGAGGATGACTCAGAGAGAGAGAGAAAGAGAGAGAGAGGGGGGGAGGGAGAGGGAGAGAATGATTCTTGTCATGACTCGTTCAGCCTCTGAAATGTCACGACCACAGAGATGCAACGCTTAGTCACACGCACACACACAAATACATACACACACACACACACATGCACACTCAAGCTCAAACACCTATTCATAAATACACACACATACACAGTTGTTAGTCATAGCAATGAGATAACAATAAGTAAGAGATGGAGGAATGGGTGAAGAGAGAGATAAGAAGACAGAGAGACAGGTGGGGGGATGATGGAGGGATGGTGAAGAGAGAGATAAGAAGAGAGAGAGACAGGTGGGGGGATGATGGAGGGATGGTGAAGAGAGAGATAAGAAGAGAAAGAGACAGGTGGGGGATGATGGAGGGATGGTGAAGAGAGAGATAAGAAGAGAGAGAGACAGGTGGGGCATGATGGAGGGATGGTGAAGAGAGAGATAAGAAGAGAGAGAGACAGGTGGGGCATGATGGAGGGATGGTGAAGAGAGAGATAAGAAGAGAAAGAGACAGGTGGGGGATGATAGAGGGATGGTGAAGAGAGAGATAAGAAGAGAGTGAGACAGGTGGGGGGATGATGGAGGGATGGTGAAGAGAGAGATAAGAAGAGAGAGAGACAGGTGGGGGGGTGATGGAGGGATGGGTGAAGAGAGAGATAAGAAGAGAGAGAGACAGGTGGAGGGTTGATGGAGGGATGGGTGAAGAAAGAGATAAGAAGAGAGAGAGGTGGGGGGATGATGGAGGGATGGGTGAAGAGAGAGATAAGAAGAGAGAGAGACAGGTGGGGGGATGATGGAGGGATGGTGAAGAGAGAGATAAGAAGAGAAAGAGACAGGTGGGGGATGATAGAGGGATGGTGAAGAGAGAGATAAGAAGAGAGTGAGACAGGTGGAGGGATGATGGAGGGATGGGTGAAGAGAGAGATAAGAATAGAGAGAGACAGGTGGAGGGATGATGGAGGGATGGGTGAAGAGAGAGATGAGAGAGAGGTGGGGGGATGATGGAGGGATGGGTGAAGAGAGAGATAAGAAGAGAGAGAGGTGGGGGGATGATGGAGGGATGGGTGAAGAGAGAGATAAGAAGAGAAAGAGACAGGTGGGGGGATGATGGAGGGATGGGTGAAGAGAGAGATAAGAAGAGAGAGAGACAGGTGGAGGGTTGATGGAGGGATGGGTGAAGAGAGAGATAAGAAGAGAGAGAGGTGGGGGGATGATGGAGGGATGGGTGAAGAAAGAGATAAGAAGAGAGTGAGACAGGTGGAGGGATGATGGAGGGATGGGTGAAGAGAGAGAAAAGAAGAGAGAGAGACAGGTGGGGGATGATGGAGGGATGGTGAAGAGAGAGATAAGAAGAGAAAGAGACAGGTGGGGGATGATGGAGGGATGGTGAAGAGAGAGATAAGAAGAGAGAGAGACAGGTGGGGCATGATGGAGGGATGGTGAAGAGAGAGATAAGAAGAGAGAGAGACAGGTGGGGCATGATGGAGGGATGGTGAAGAGAGAGATAAGAAGAGAAAGAGACAGGTGGGGGATGATAGAGGGATGGTGAAGAGAGAGATAAGAAGAGAGTGAGACAGGTGGGGGGATGATGGAGGGATGGTGAAGAGAGAGATAAGAAGAGAGAGAGACAGGTGGGGGGTGATGGAGGGATGGGTGAAGAGAGAGATAAGAAGAGAGAGAGACAGGTGGAGGGTTGATGGAGGGATGGGTGAAGAAAGAGATAAGAAGAGAGAGAGGTGGGGGGATGATGGAGGGATGGGTGAAGAGAGAGATAAGAAGAGAGAGAGACAGGTGGGGGGATGATGGAGGGATGGTGAAGAGAGAGATAAGAAGAGAAAGAGACAGGTGGGGGATGATAGAGGGATGGTGAAGAGAGAGATAAGAAGAGAGTGAGACAGGTGGAGGGATGATGGAGGGATGGGTGAAGAGAGAGATAAGAATAGAGAGAGACAGGTGGAGGGATGATGGAGGGATGGGTGAAGAGAGAGATAAGAAGAGAGAGAGGTGGGGGATGATGGAGGGATGGTGTGAAGAGAGAGATAAGAAGAGAGAGAGGTGGGGGGATGATGGAGGGATGGGTGAAGAGAGAGATAAGAAGAGGAAAGAGACAGGTGGGGGGATGATGGAGGGATGGGTGAAGAGAGAGATAAGAAGAGAGAGAGACAGGTGGAGGGTTGATGGAGGGATGGGTGAAGAGAGAGATAAGAAGAGAGAGAGGTGGGGGGATGATGGAGGGATGGGTGAAGAAAGAGATAAGAAGAAGAGTGAGACAGGTGGGAGGGATGATGGAGGGATGGGTGAAGAGAGAGAAAAGAAGAGAGAGAGACAGGTGGAGGGATGATGGAGGGATGGGTGAAGAGAGAGAAAAGAAGAGAGAGAGACAGGTCCGGGGATGATGGAGGGATGGGTGAAGAGAGATAAGAAGAGAGAGAGAGACAGGTGGGGGATGATGGAGGGATGGGTGAAGAGAGAGATAAGAAGAGAGAGAGAGACCAGGTGGGGGATGATGGAGGGATGGGTGAAGAGAGAGATAAGAAGAGAGAGAGAGGTGGGGGATGATGGAGGGATGGGTGAAGAGAGAGATAAGAAGAGAGAGAGAGGTGAGGGGATGATAGAGGGATGGTGAAGAGAGATAAGAAGCAGAGAGAGAGGTGGGGGATGATAGAGGGATGGTGAAGAGAGATAAGAAGAGAGAGAGAGGTGGGGGGGATGATAGAGGGATGGTGAAGAAGAGATAAGAAGAGAGAGAGAGGTGGGGGGATGATGGAGGAATAGGTGAAGACAGATTAGAAGAGAGAGAGACAGGTGGGGGGATGATGGAGGGATGAGGAGAAGAGAGAGATAAAGAAGAGAGAGAGACAGGTGGAGGGATGATGGAGGGATGGGTGAAGAGAGAGATAAGAAGAGAGAGAGAGGTGGGGGGATGATAGAGGGATGGTGAAGAGAGATAAGAAGAGAGAGAGAGGTGGGGGATGATAGAGGGATGGTGAAGAGAGATAAGAATAGAGAGAGACAGGCGGGGGGATGATGGAGGGATGGTGAAGAGAGAGATAAGAAGAGAGAGGGACAGGTGGGGGGTGTTGGGTGGTAATGGAGGGATGGTGAAGAGAGAGATAAGAAGAGAGAGAGACAGGTGGGGGATGATGGAGGGATGGTGAAGAGAGAGATAAGAAGAGAGAGAGACAGGTGGGGGGATGATGGAGGGATGGTGAAGAGAGAGATAAGAATAGAGAGAGACAGGTGGGGGCATGATGGAGGGATGGTGAAGAGAGAGA
>NC_138295.1:75697500-75750000 GCF_965601325.2 Salmo salar | reverse complement strand
TCTAACGAGCCTCAGAGACCCCAGCTCTAACGAGCCTCAGAGACCCCAGCTCTAACGAGCCTCAGAGACCCCAGCTCTAAAGAGCCTCAGAGACCCCAGCTCTAATGAGCCTCAGAGACCCCAGCTCTAACGAGCCTCAGAGACCCCAGCTCTAACGAGCCTCAGAGACCCCACCACTATAAGCGCTAATGTCTTATGAGCCCTTATGACACACAAATAACAGGTTCATGAACCCAGCTGGCTGGTTTACTAAATAATAGTAATTCTACCCAATTTAGGTTTTGGAAGACCACTATGTCATGTAGTTTTTAATCCAATCTGCTTTCTAAATCTGTTTTATACAGACCAAGGTGATAACAGCCATGTTGACGCATAATGAATTGACAATGACAACAAGAAAAGAGAGAGCGAGCAAAAGAGAGAAAGAGAGAAAGATAGACGGATAGAGATATTGAGAAAGAAAGGGGTGGTGCGTTCGCTCCCCATCTCTTTCACACCATGTTAGTCATCATCATATCCCCCTGGTTACCTAGCAACCGGCCATCTCGCTCTCCTCCGTTGCCAAGCAACGAGGCCTGCAACCATAATGCAACCTCCTGAGCTCCCCATCCTCCTCTCTCATCCCTCGCTCGCTCCCTCCCTCTCTCATTCCATTCTTCACACCTGAGAAGTCTGCCCTTCTTCTCCTCCGCTCCATCCTTCATCTGACAGTTAACCCTTCATCAGCCACTCAAACAGAGCATGAATCACCAATGCAGATCATGCACACACACACACATGCATATACACACACACGCATACACACACGCATACGCTCTCCCCCTTCATCAGTGTCTCTGTGTGCGTAAACCAGAACTAATCATCCTGTTGATCAGCTAATCTCAGAGTTTTTTGTTGATACATATGAAAACATGACTATAGTACCACGGTTATTTCACTCTTTGGGAATACTAGGATTATGTGTAGTATGTTATGAAAAACATATCAAATGTACAGTTGAAGTCAGACGTTTACATACACTTAGGTTGGAGTCATTAAAACTCGTTTTTCAACCATAACAAACTATAGTTTTGGCAAGTCAGTTAGGACATCTACTATGTGCATGACACAGGTAATTTTTCCAACAATTGTTTACAGACAGATTATTTCACTTATAATTCACTGTATCACAATTCCAGTGGGTCAGAAGTTTACATACACTAAGTTGACTGTGCCTTTAAACAGCATGGAAAATTCCAGAAAATGATGTCATGGCTTTAGAAGCTTCTGATAGGCTAATTGACATCATTTGAGTCAATTGGCGGTGTACCTGTGGATGTATTTCAAGGCCTACCTTCAAACTCAGTGCCTCTTTGCTTGACATCATGGGAAAATCAAAAGAAATCAGCCAAGACCTCAGAAAAAAAATTGTAGACCTCCACAAGTCTGGTTCATCCTTGGGAGCAATTTCCAAACGCCTGAAGGTACCACGTTCATCTGTACAAACAATAGTACGCAAGTATTAACACCATGGGACCACACAGCCGTCATACCGCTCAGGAAAGAGACTGTCTGTCTCCTAGAGATGAACGTACTTTGGTGCAAAAAGTGCAAATCTATCCTAGAACAACAGCAAAGGACCTTGTGAAGATGCTGTAGGAAACGGGTACAAAAGTATCTACATCCACAGTAAAACGAGTCCTATATCGACATAACCTGAAAGGCCGCTCAGCAAGGAAGAAGCTACTGCTCCAAAACCGCCATAAAAAAGCCAGACTACGGTTTTCAACTGGACATGGGGACAAAGATCGTACTTTTTGGAGAAATGTCCTCTGGTCTGATGAAACAAAAATAGAACTGTTTGGCCATAATGACCATCGTTATGTTTGGAGGTAAAAGGGGGAGGCTTGTAAGCCGAAGAACACCATCCCAACCGTGAAGCACGGGGGTGGTAGCATCATGTTGTGGGGGTGTTTTGCTGCAGGAGGGACTGGTGCACTTCACAAAATAGATGGCCTCATGAGGAGGGAAAATTATGTGGATATATTGAAGCAACATCTCAAGACATCAGTCAGGAAGTTAAAGCTTGGTCGCAAATGGGTCTTCCAAATGAACAATGACCCCAAGCATACTTCCGAAGTTGTGGCAAAATGGCTTAAGGACAACAAAGTCAAGGTATTGGAGTGGCCATCACAAAGCCCTGACCTCAATCCTACAGAACATTTGTGGGCAGAACTGAAAAAGCGTGTGTGAGCAAGGAGGCCTACAAACCTGACTCAGTTACACCAGCTCTGTCAGGAGGAATGGGCCAAAATTCACCCAACTTATTGTGGGAGGCTTGTGGAAGGCTACCCGAAACATTTGACTCAAGTTAAACAATTTAAAGGCAATGCTACCAAATACTAATTGAGTGTATGTAAACTTTTGACCCACTGGGAATGTGATGAAAGAATTAAAAGCTGAAATAAATGATTCTCTCTACTATTATTCTGACATTTCACATTCCTAAAATAAAGTGGTGATCCTAACTGACCTAAAACAGGGAATTTCTACTAGGATTAAATGTCAGGAATTGTGAAAAACTGAGTTTAAATGTATTTGGCTAAGGGGTATGTAAATGTGTGACTTGAACTGTACCTACCACTCTACACCATGGAACAGCAACGTGACCTCCATCCTATCACTCCACATCATATAATACACATCACCAGCTGAAACAGAGAACAACAACCTTCTAATGGAGACTGAATGACAGCGGTAATGCTACAGCACATCTCAGTTTAACCGCAGCAGTGCCATAGCAGCTACATACTGAGTGTCATGCTACCAATAATCAGTTACAAACCCAGAATAATGTCTGATTTATGAGGTGGAACACACCTTGTAGCGAATGGGACTTGGCAATAGAGGCTACAGGGTTAGTTAGTTAGTTAGTTAGTTAGTTAGTTAGTTAGTTAGTTAGTTAGTTAGTTAGTTAGTTAGTTAGTTAGTTAGTTAGTTAGTTAGACTCCAGAGATGAGCTCCAATGCCAGGTTTTGGAAAGCAGTTTTTCCCTGGATTAGGGATTAGGCACCGCACCCCCAGACACGTGCACAGAGAGGCTCAACCAGCACCCGACCACCTGCCCTTTTGTTCTCCTATGGAAAAGTGTATTTTTTGTAAGTGTTTGAATGACTTTTTGTCTCTTTTAGTAGTGTTTTTTATTTTAAATGTAACCGTATGAATTGCACATCAAACTAGCTAATTTTATAAATTCTTGAATGTCACAAAATTCCCCCGCCCTACCGCTCCAAGAACACACTCGTCTGACTTGCGTGCAGTGGCCACTGGCTACGGGGGCGGGGAGACTTGAATACTTCTAGGAAGAGTTGGATCTGGCATGTCTCCCACTGTTAGGGACACAGAATGGGGGATTCAACTGCTGGTTAGCAAGAGGCAGATATCAGAACCAGGACAAACTGCTTGTTAGAAAGAGGCAGATATCAGAAGCAGGACAAACTGCTTGTTAGCGAGAGGCAGATATCAGAAGCAGGACAAACTGCTTGTTTGAAAGAGGCAGATATCAGAAGCAGGACAAACTGCTTGTTAGAAAGAGGCAGATATCAGAAGCAGGACAAACTGCTTGTTAGAAAGAGGCAGATATCAGAAGCAGGACAAACTGCTTGTTAGGAAGAGGCAGATATCAGAAGCAGGACAAACTGCTTGTTAGCAAGAGGCAGATATCAGAAGCAGGACAATCTGCTTGTTAGCAAGAGGCAGATATCAGAAGCAGGACAAACTGCTTGTTAGCAAGAGGCAGATATCAGAAGCAGGACAATCTGCTTGTTTGAAAGAGGCAGATATCAGAAGCAGGACAAACTGCTTGTTTGAAAGAGGCAGATATCAGAAGCAGGACAAACTGCTTGTTAGCAAGAGGCAGATATCAGAAGCAGGACAATCTGCTTGTTACCAAGAGGCAGATATCAGAAGCAGGACAATCTGCTTGTTTGAAAGAGGCAGATATCAGAAGCAGGACAAACTGCTTGTTTGAAAGAGGCAGATATCAGAAGCAGGACAAACTGCTTGTTTGAAAGAGGCAGATATCAGAAGCAGGACAAACTGCTTGTTAGCAAGAGGCAGATATCAGAAGCAGGACAAACTGCTTGTTAGCAAGAGGCAGATATCAGAAGCAGGACAATCTGCTTGTTTGAAAGAGGCAGATATCAGAAGCAGGACAAACTGCTTGTTAGCAAGAGGCAGATATCAGAAGCAGGACAAACTGCTTGTTTGAAAGAGGCAGATATCAGAAGCAGAACAAACTCAAAATGAGTAAAAACATTTGTTTTGACAGCATAGCAAGCAGATTTACATCATAATTCGCCATGATCAGCTGATAGCTACTCTTTTCCCAATGTCAATAATCTCTCGTCTAGGCCTAGAAGTCACTGTGCACGGCCCTGAGCACTCCATTCCCAGACGCATCCTTGGAAACCAAGACATTCCAAACAATAAGACTCAGACTAGCCATGGAAAGTGCTGACATAATAGTGAAGAAGTCAAACTGTAGTGTAGACCATGTTGAAGAAGCTGTGATCAACACACAGTGTTGTTCCAGCGTGGTTCAGCCTCAGCCCTTCCAGGACAAGCTGCAGTTAAACCCTGTTTATAAACCCTGTTTATAAACCCTGTTTATAAACCCTGTTTAACCCCTCAGACCCAGGGCACAGAGGTCACAGAGGTCAGAATCCAGGTGTCACGAAAGACCTAAAGTCTTCTCACCAGTTCAGCTCTGTCTAATACCCCCCCACCCCACCCACAAACACACACACTGCTCCTCCTTACGTCCTCATCTCCCCCTAACAGATGTCTCTCTTTAAACTGACAGACGTCCACCCTGACATCCCCTTCACCAAATCACTCCCACACACACACACACACACACACACACTCCCCCCCCACACACACACACACACACTCACACACTCCCATACTCACACACTCTCTCTCACACACACACACACACACACACACACACACACACACACACACACACACACACACACACACACACACACACACACACACACACACACACTCCCCCTTCCCCGACACTCATAATGGCAAACTTTTGTTCAGTTCCTTCCTCACCCCCCCCCCCTCTCTCCCCTCCCCCCATCCCCTTCCCAATCTCTCCAAACCTATTCATCCTAAAGGTCTCTCCATACCCCCCCCCACCTGTTTTCATTCCCCACATTTCACACAGATAGATTTAAACCAATCCATTATGTCCGTCAAACAAAGTTCACCATCTTATTCAATCCAATACTCTGTGCTTGAGTGTGGTTTCTTTTTTACCAGCCTTATAGAGACAGACTATCCTCAGGGTCAGGACTTTATGGGGACCTGATTACATTCAGTCCCAATTTACCACACACACACACACACACACACACACACACACACACACACACACACACACACACACACACACACACACACACACACACACACACACAGCATCATAAGTACACCTGTCCCTCTATCTTCTCCCCTCCCATCCCCAGACACAGAGAAGGTAAAAATAGAGACATGGAGCGGCGGAAGGATACACATCACAAACCCCACCAGGCAGAGAAAGAGAAAGAAAGAGGGGGAGAGGGAGGGGCAGAAGGAGAGAGGAAGGCAGGGGAGGCAGAAATAGAAAAAGGAAACGAGACAGAGAGAGAGAGAGAGCGAGAGAGACAGAGAGAGTGAGAGACATTGAGAGAGAGACAGAGTGAGAGAAAGAGAGAGAAAGAGAGAGAGAGAGAGAGAGAGAGAGAGAGAGAGAGAGAGAGAGAGAAAGAGAGAGCCAGAGGGACAGGATAGATAGATGGATAAATAGATAGATACACTACATGGCCAAAAGTATGTGGACACCCCTTCAAATTAGTGGATTTGGCTTTTTCAGCTACACCCGTTGTTGACAGCTGTATAAAATCGAGCACACAGCCATGCAATCTCCATAGACAAACATTGACAGCAGAATGGCCCGTACTGAAGAGCTGGTACCGTCATAGGATGCCTTTCCAACAAGTCAGTTTGTGAAATTTCTGCCGTGTTAGAGCTGCTCCGATCAATTATAAGTGCTGTTATTGTGAAGTGGAAACGTCTAGGAGCAACAACGGCTCAGCCGCGAAGTGGTAGGCCACACAAGCGCACAGAATGGGACCGCCGAATGCTGAAGTGCATAGTGCGTACAAATTGTCTGTCTTCGGTTGCAACACTCACTATTGAGTTCCAAACTGCCTCTGGAAACAACGTCAGCACAATAACTGGAGCATAATGAAATGGTTTTCCATGGCCGAGCAGCCACACACAAGCCTAAGATCACCAGGCGCAATGCCAAGCATTGGCTGGAGTCGTGTAAAGCTAGCTGCCATTGGATTCTGGAGCAACGGAAACGCGTTCACTGGAGTGATGAATCACGCGTCACCATCTGGCAGTCCAACGGGCTAATCTAGGTTTAGCGGATGCCTGGAGAGCACTACCTGCCCGAATGCATAGTGCCAACTGTAAAGTTTGGTGGAGGAGAAATAATGGTCTGGGGCTGTTTTTAATTGTTCGGTATAGGCCCCTTAGTTCCAGTGAAGGGAAATCTTAACGCTACAGCATACAATGACATTCTAGACGATTCTGTGCTTACAGTACAACTTTGTGGCAACAGTTTGGGGAAGGCCGTTTCTGTTTCAGCAGGACAATGCCCCCATGTACAAAGCGAGGTTCATGCAGTAATGGTTTGTCGAGATCAGTGTGGAAGAACTTGACTGACCCGCACAGAGCCCTGACCTCAACCCCATCGAACACCTTTGGGATGAATTGGAACATCACTGCGAGCCAGGCCTAAGCCCCAACTTCAGCGCCTGACCTCACTAATGCTCTTGTGGCTGAAATAAAGCAAGTCGCCGCAGCAATGTTTCAACATCTAGTGGAAAGCCTTCCCAGAAGAGTGGAGGCTGATATAGCAGCAAAGGAGGACCAACTCCATAATAAGGCCCATGATTTTGGAATGAAATGTTCGACAAGCAGGTGTCCACATACATTTGGCCGTGTAGTGTAGATAGATAGATAAATCGTGAGGGAGAGAGGAATGTTGTCTGGTGAATGTGCAGCAGTAAGCAGTGTACTATAGTTAGTAAACAGTGTTGCTGACTACATAGATCTGTTAAATTAGCCTACAAAGCCGTCCGCCTGGATAATTGCTCATCATAGCCTCTCCCCATAGGGAGGCAGCCCGTTAGGCAGCTGAGATGTAGAACCACTGTACACACACACACACACACACACACACACACACACACACACACACACACACACACACACACACACACACACACACACACACACACACACACACACACACACACACACACACACACACACACACACACACCACACACACAACACACACAACACACACACACACACACACACACCACACACACACACCACACACACCACACAACACACAACCCACACACAACACACACACACACACACCAACACACAACACACAACACACACACACACACACACTGCATATGCATCAAATAGCCATTCACCACTCACTAGCCATTCATAGCATATGCATTCAATACATACAGTATCTACTGTTGTAAAAACATATGAAAAGGACCCATACAGACAGACAGTGCCACTGCCTGTCTATAGAGAGTCTGCTGCCTTTCCCAGAGAGCATCAGCGCATGACTACAAACACCTGGTAAGTTGTTTATCACACTTTCATTTAATCTAAACACAGAACTACGGACCACAGCCAGACACAGAGGGATGTGTGTGTGTGTGTGTGTGTGTGTGTGTGTGTGTCGTGTGTGTGTGTGTGTGTGTGTGTGTGTGTGTGTGTGTGTGTGTGTGTGTGTGTGTGTGTGTGTGTGTGTGGGGAAAAAGCAGGAGAAGCAGGATGAGCTATATGGAAGAGGGAGAGTGGGGAGATAGAGAGATATGGGCAGAGCATAGAACAAAAGAGAACGATGAGGCAAAGAGATAAGGCAGGATATACAGGAAGAGAGAGCGAGGGATGGACAGATAGAGAGAGAGAGTAAAGAGAGCTAGAGATGGAGATGGAAACTGTCAAATTAATCTGCAGGGAATTAAGATGAGTCATTTAGAGAGGGGTGCTGAACCCAACAGTATGGTTAATGGTGTGTGAGAGAGATGGAGTAGTACAGAGACAGGAGGAGGGGTACAGAGAGAGAAAGAGGGGTACAGAGAGAGAAGGAGGGGTACTGAGAGAAAGAGGGATACAGAGAGAAGGAGGGGTACAGAGAGAGAAGGAGGGATACTGAGAGAAAGAGGGGCACAGAGAGAGCTGGAGGGGTACAGAGAGAAGGAGTACAGAGAGAAGGAGGGGTACAGAGAGAAAGAGGGGTACAGAGAGAGAAAGAGGGGCACAGAGAGAGCTGGAGGGGTACAGAGAGAGAAAGAGGGGCACAGAGAGAGCTGGAGGGGTACAGAGAGAGAAGGAGGGGTACAGAGAGAAAGAGGGGTACAGAGAGAGATGGAGGGGTACAGAGAGAGATGGAGGGGTACAGAGAGAGAAGGAGGGGTACAGAGAGAGAAGGGGGGGTACAGAGAGAGAAGGGGGGGTACAGAGAGAGAAAGAGGGGTACAGAGAGAGAAGGACGGTACAGAGAGAGAAGAAGGGGTACAGAGAGAGAAGGAGGGGTACATAGAGAGAAGGAGGGGTACAGAGAGAGAAAGAGGGGTACATAGAGAGAAGGAGGGGTACAGCGAGAGAAGGAGGGGTACAGAGAGAGAAGTAGGGGTACAGAGAGAGGAGGGGTTCTGAGAGAAGGAGGGGTACAGAGAGAGAAGGAGGGGTACAGAGAGAGTAGGAGGGGTACAGCGAGAGAGGAGGGGTACAGCGAGAGAGGAGAGGTACAGAGAGAGAAGGATGGGTACAGAGAGAGAAGGAGGGGTACAGAGAGAGAAGGAGGGGTACAGAGAGAGTAGGAGGGGTACAGCGAGAGAGGAGGGGTACAGCGAGAGAGGAGAGGTACAGAGAGAGAAGGATGGGTACAGAGAGAGAAGGAGGGGTACAGAGGGAGATGGAGGGTTACAGAGGGAGATGGAGGGTTACAGAGAGAGAAGGAGGGGTACAGAGAGAGAAGGGGGGGTACAGAGAGAGAAAGAGGGGTACAGAGAGAGAAGGACGGTACAGAGAGAGAAGAAGGGGTACAGAGAGAGAAGGAGGGGTACATAGAGAGAAGGAGGGGTACAGAGAGAGAAAGAGGGGTACATAGAGAGAAGGAGGGGTACAGCGAGAGAAGGAGGGGTACAGAGAGAGAAGTAGGGGTACAGAGAGAGGAGGGGTTCTGAGAGAAGGAGGGGTACAGAGAGAGAAGGAGGGGTACAGAGAGAGTAGGAGGGGTACAGCGAGAGAGGAGGGGTACAGCGAGAGAGGAGAGGTACAGAGAGAGAAGGATGGGTACAGAGAGAGAAGGAGGGGTACAGAGAGAGAAGGAGGGGTACAGAGAGAGTAGGAGGGGTACAGCGAGAGAGGAGGGGTACAGCGAGAGAGGAGAGGTACAGAGAGAGAAGGATGGGTACAGAGAGAGAAGGAGGGGTACAGAGAGAGAAGGAGGGGTACAAAGAGAGAAGGAGGGGTACAGAGAGAGAAGTAGGGGTACAGAGAGAGGAGGGGTTCTGAGAGAAGGAGGGGTACAGAGAGAGAAGGAGGGGTACAGAGAGAGAAGGAGGGGTACAGAGAGAGTAGGAGGGGTACAGAGAGAGTAGGAGGGGTACAGCGAGAGAGGAGGGGTACAGCGAGAGAGGAGAGGTACAGAGAGAGAAGGATGGGTACAGAGAGAGAAGGAGGGGTACAGAGAGAGAAGGAGGGGTACAGAGAGAGTAGGAGGGGTACAGCGAGAGAGGAGGGGTACAGCGAGAGAGGAGAGGTACAGAGAGAGAAGGATGGGTACAGAGAGAGAAGGAGGGGTACAGAGAGAGAAGGAGGGGTACAAAGAGAGAAGGGGGGAGGTATAGTAATAAAATAAATCAGGATAGTTGTGTGTGTGTGTGTGTGTGTGTGTGTGTGTGTGTGTGTGTGTGTGTGTGTGTGTGTGTGTGTGTGTGTGTGTGTGTGTGTGTGGTGTGTGTGTGTGTGTGTGTGTGTGTGTGTGTGCTATAGCAGGGAAAGAAGTTGCAGAAGCCTCTTTTGTCTGACTGACACAGAGCCCCCTCCGCCACGCTGACTACAGATTGACCTCTAACCTCTAACCCCAGACACACGCTGTGGTCAGCCCACTGGCCTCAACAAGTCTAACAGGTACTGTGACACAACTTCAATAATAAGCCAAGTGTTTATAAATGCTGAGACACTCATGCAAAGTGATGTTCATGAGGAGTTAGGGAGCAAGACAGATTGACATAGGGAGAGGAGAGGAGAGGAGAGGAGAGGAGAGGAGAGGAGAGGAGAGGAGAGGAGAGGAGAGGAGAGGAGAGGAGAGGAGAGGAGAGGAGAGGAGAGGAGAGGAGAGGAGAGACAGGGATAGGGTGTGTGTAGTGCTTGTTGTTCACTGTCTCTCTGTCTCTCTCTCACACCCTCCATCTCTCTTCTCTCTCCACACCCTCCATCTCTCTTTCTCTCTCACACCCTCCATCTCTCTTTCTCTCTCACACCCTCCATCTCTCTTTCTCTCTCACTTCCTCCATCTCTTTATCTCTCAGTCCCTCATCTCTCTTTCTCTCTCACACCCTCCATCTCTCTTTCTCTCTCACTCACTCCATCTCTCTTTCTCTCTCACACCCTCCATCTTTCTCTCTCACTTCCTCCATCTCTCTTTATCTCTCAGTCCCACATCTCTCTTTCTCCCTCACACCCTCCATCTGTCTTTCTCTCTCACTCCCTCCATCTCTCTTTCTCTCTCACTCCCTCCATCTCTCTTTCTCTCTCACTCCATCTCTCTTTCTCTCTCACTCCCTCCATCTCTCTTTCTCTCTCAACCCTCCATCTCTCTTTCTCTCTCAACCCTCCATCTCTCTTTCTCTCTCACTTCCTCCATCTCTCTTTCTCTCTCACTTCCTCCATCTCTATCTCTCTCTCACCCTCCATCTCTCTTTCTCTCTCACCCCCTCCATCTCTCTTTCTCTATCACTCCCTCCATCTCTCTTTATCTCTCACTTCCTCCATCTCTTTCTCTCTCTCACCCTCCATCTCTCTTTCTCTCTCACCCCCTCCATCTCTCTTTCACTCTCTCAACCTCTTTTGCTCATTGGGCCCCTCAGGGGTGTGTACTTAGTCCCCTCCTGTACTCCCTGTTCACCCACGACCGTGTGGCCAAACACGACTCCAACAACATCGTTAAGTTTGCAGTGGTAGTCCTGATCACCGACAACGATGAGACAGCCTATAGGGAGGAGGTCAGAGACATGGCATTGTGGTGCCAAGACAACAACCTCTCCCTCAATGTGAGCAAGACTAAGGAGCTGATCGTGGACTACAGGAAAAGGAGGGCCGAGCACGCCCCCATTCTCATCGACGGGGCTGCAGTGGAGCAGGTTGAGAGCTTCAAGGTCCTTGCTGTCCACATCAACAACAAACTAGAATGGTCCAAACACACCAAGACAGTCGTGAAGAGGGCTCGACAAAACCTTTTCCCCCTCAGGAGACTGAAAAGGTTTGGCATGGGTCTCCAGATCCTCAAAAAGCTGCACCATCGAGAGCATCCTGACTGGTTGCATCACCGCCTGGTATGGCAACTGCTCGGCCTCCGAACGCAAGGCACTACAGAGGGTAGTGCGTACAGCCCAGTACATCACTGGGGCCAAGCTTCCTGTCATCCAGGACATATATAATAGGCAGTGTCAGAGGAAAGCCCATCAACTTGTCAGAGACTCCAGTCACCCTAGTCATAGACTGTTCTCTCTGCTACCGCACGGCAAGCGGTACCGGAGCGCCAAGTCTAGGACCAAAAGGCTCCTTAACAGCTTCTACCCCCAAGCCATAAGACTGCTGAACAATTAATCAAATGGTCACCTGGACTATTTACATTGACCCCCCCCTCCATTTGTTTTGTACACTGCTGCTACACACTGTTTATTATCTATGGATAGTCACTTCACCCCTACCTCCATGTACAAAATCACCTCTAACCTGTACCCCCGCACACTGACTCGGTACCGGTACCCCCTGTATATAGCCTCGTTATTGTTATGTTATTGTGTTACTTTAGTTTATTATTAAATATTTTCTAAACACTTCTTGAACAGCACTGTTGATTAAGGGTTTGGAAGTAAGCATTTCACTGTAAGGTCTACTACACCTGTTGTATTTGGCGCATGTGACAAATAAAGTTTGATTTGATTTGATGCTGTCACGATTCCTACCGACGGTGGCACCCCCTCCTGCTCTGGTGGCGCTCGGCGGTCGTCGTCACCGGCCTATTAGCTACCACCGATTCCCTTTTTGTTTTTCCCTTTTTTTAATGTTTTCTCACCTGCCCTGAGTTAGTCATTAAGAGGGCTATTTAGTTCAGCTGGCCCGCTCCCTATTGTGCGGGATTGTCTTTCTGTGTGTCGACTGCGTTTTGTTCGACTGTGCTTGTCGAGTGTATTTTCCCTGTTGTTGGGAAACCTTTTATTTTGTGCTTGTGGTTTATTAAAATTACCACACAGTGTTCGCTGCTTCCTGCGCTTCTTTCCGCCACACAACAGACAAGCCGTTACAGAATCCCGCACCACAAAGAGCATGGAATCAGCGGGAGCAGCGGGCACTCCACTACCCTCGATGGAGGAACGTGTCCTTCATAATACATCGGTCCTGCATCGCATCGGATCCGCCATGGACCAGATGATGGAGAGGATGGACCGATGGGAGAGGAGTGGTATCCTCTCTCCACCTACACCCCCCCCCCCCCCCCCGATACAACCATCTCCTCCTCCTACGACGTCTGGCTCTGGCGCGCTTCGCCTGGCACTCCCAAGGGAGTACGATGGGACGGCGGCTGGGTGCAAGGGGTTTCTTCTCCAGTTAGAGTTGTACCTGGCCACCGTCAGACCTGCTCCTACAGGAGAGGAGAGCGTGAGTGCCCTCGTTTCCTGCCTGACGGGCCGAGCTCTGGAGTGGGCTAATGCGGTCTGGAACGCTCCAGACTCGGCGAGGGACCACTACCCAGAGTTCACCCGCCGCTTTCGGGCTGTTTTCGACCACCCCCCCCGAAGGTAGAGCAGCGGGTGAACGGCTGTTCCACCTCAGGCAGGAGACGAGGAGCGCTCAAGACTTCGCGCTGGAGTTTAGGACCTTGGCTGCTGGAGCGGGGTGGAATGACAGGGCCCTCATAGACCACTACCGGTGTAGTCTCCGGGCAGACGTCCGCAGGGAGCTGGCCTGTAGGGACACCAATCTATCCCTGGACGAACTCATTGATATGTCCATACGGTTGGACAATTTGCTGGCTGCCTGCGGGCGTTCGGAGAGGGTCCTGCCCGTTCCACCCCCGTGCACCCCTGCCCCTACCCCTATGGAGGTAGGGGGGGCCGTGCCAAGGGGCACCGGAGGAGGTGGCTCCTCCTGCACCAGCTGTGGTCGGAGAGGACACACAGCCGACCGGTGCTGGAGGAGCCAGTCTGGGAGTCGAGAAGGCAGGCAGAACACTTCTCGGTCACCTCAGGTGAGTCAGCACCAGATTCGCCCAGAACCCCCTGTTGGTCATGTGTTTTTGCCTGTTTCATTTTCTAAATTTTTTCCCAATTCCCAGCATAGGGCGCTTGTCGATTCAGGCGCAGCTGGGAACTTTATGGACCGTGGACTTGCCATTAAGCTGGGCATTCCACGGGTGCCGATAGATTCCCCCTTCCCCGTGCACTCCTTAGATAGCCGACCATTAGGGTCAGGGCTAGTCAGGGAGTCTACGGTGCCGCTGGACATGGTAACGCTGGGGAATCATAAGGAAAGCATTAACTTTTTTCTTATTAATTCACCTGCGTTTCCGGTGGTGCTGGGGGTCCCCTGGCTGGCTGGTCCCAATCCCTTCATTTCGTGGAAACAGGGGGTTCTCCAGGGGTGGTCGGAGGAGTGTTCAGGGAGGTGTCTAGGAGTTTCCATAGGTGCCACGTCGGTGGAGAGTCCAGACCAGGTGTCCACCGTGCGCATTCCCCCTGAATACGCCGATTTGGCGATCGCTTTTTGTAAAAAGAGAGCGACTAAATTACCACCTCATCGACAAGGGGATTGTGCGATAGATCTCCAGGTTAACGCTGCGCTTCCCAGGAGTCACGTGTACCCCTTGTCACAAGAGGAGACGGCGGCTATGGAGACATACGTCACGGAATCCTTGGGACAGGGGTACATTCGGCCCTCCATCTCACCCGCTTCCTCGAGTTTCTTTTTTGTGAAGAAAAAGGAGGGAGGTCTGTGTCCGTTTATTGATTATAGAGGTCTAAACGCGATCACGGTGGGGTTTAGTTACCCACTACCTCTTATCGCTATGGCGGTGGAATCATTTCACGGAGCACAGTTCTTCACAAAATTGGATCTCAGGAGCGCGTATAACCTGGTGCGTATCAAGAGGGGAGATGAGTGGAAAACCGCCTTTAGTACCACATCAGGCCATTATGAGTACCTCGTCATGCCGTATGGGTTTGTCACGCTTGTCGTTGGAAATGGAGGACCAAAACGCAGCAGGTATGTGTATGCTCATCTTGCTTTTTAATTAATACAAAATGAACACCAAAATAACAAAGAACTAGAACGAACGAACAACAAACAGTCTGGCAAAGCATAAAGCTCAACACAGAACAATCACCCACAAATAACAAACACAAACACACCCTCATATATGGGACTCTCAATCAAAGGCAGATAGACAACACCTGCCTTCAACTGAGAGTCCCAACCCCAATTAACCAAACATAGAAACAGACATACTAGACAAAATCATAGAATACCTGAAAACCAAACAGTGCCCAAAAACCCCGGAATACTTAAACCAAATGCCCCTTCAACAAAACACACCACCCCGAACCACATAAAACGAATACCCTCTGCCATGTCCTGACCAAACTACAATACCAATTAACCTTATACTGGTCAGGACGTGACAGGGTTGAAAAATGCTCCAGCCGTCTTTCAATCCTTTGTTGACGAGATTCTCAGGGACCTGCACGGGCAGGGCGTGATTGTCTACATCGATGACATTCTGATATATTCCGCCACCCGCTCCGCACATGTGTCCCTGGTGCGCAAGGTGCTTGGTAGACTGCTGGAGCATGACCTATACGTTAAGGCTGAGAAGTGTGAGTTTTTCAAACGAGCCGTCTCCTTTCTGGGTTATCGCATTTCCACCACGGGGGTGGTGATGGAGTGTGACCGCGTTAAGGCCGTGCGTAATTGGCCGACTCCAACCACGGTGAAGGAAGTGCAGCGGTTCTTGGGCTTTGCCAACTACTACCGGAGGTATATCCGGGGGTTTGGCCAGGTAGCAGCTCCTATTACCTCACTGCTGAAGGGGGGGCCGGCGCGTTTGAGATGGTCGACGGAGGCGGACGGAGCCTTCAAGAAGTTGAAGACACTGTTCACCGACGCGCCCGTGTTGGCGCACCCGGACCCGTCTTTAGCGTTCGTAGTAGAGGTGGACGCATCCGAGGCTGGGGTGGGTGCCGTGCTATCACAGCGCTCGGGTGCGCCACCGAAACTCCGCCCCTGCGCTTTCTTCTCAAGGAAGCTCAGTTCGGCGGAGCGTAACTACGATGTGGGGGACAGGGAGTTGCTAGCGGTAGTCAAAGCCTTGAGGGTGTGGCGACACTGGCTTGAGGGGGCTAAGCACCCCTTTCTCATCTGGACCGACCACCGAAACCTGGAGTACATCCGGGCAGCGAGGAGACTGAATCCACGTCAGGCAAGGTGGGCCATGTTCTTCGCCCGGTTTAGGTTTACCATCTCATATAGACCGGGTTCCCTTAATACTAAAGCCGACGCGCTGTCCCGTCTGTATGACACGGATGACCGACCCATCGATCCAACTCCCATCATTCCAGCGTCTAGGCTGGTGGCACCAGTGGTGTGGGAGGTGGACGTGGACATCGAGCGGGCACTGGTGTTGGAACCTGCGCCTGCGCAGGTGCCCGTGGGGCGCATGTATGTGCCGCTCGATCTTCGCGATCGGTTGATTCGGTGGGCGCACACGCTACCTGCGGCGGGTCATCCTGGTGTAGAGAGGACAGTGCGGAGTCTAAGGGGGAAGTATTGGTGGCCCACCTTGGCTAAGGACGTGAGGTCATATGTCTCTTCCTGTTCGGTGTGTGCCCAGAGTAAGGCTCCTAGGCATTTACCGAGAGGGAAGTTACAGCCCCTCTCCGTTCCGCAACGGCCATGGTCGCACCTGTCTATCGACTTCCTGACAGATCTTCCCCCCTCTCAGGGGAACACTGCGATTCTGGTGGTTGTGGATCGGTTTTCTAAGTCCTGCCGTCTCCTCCCCTTGCCCGGTCTCCCTACGGCCCTGCAGACTGCGGAGGCCTTATTTACCCACGTCTTCCGGCACTATGGGGTGCCGGAGGATATTGTCTCTGATCGGGGTTCCCAGTTCACATCCAGGGTCTGGAAGGCGTTTATGGAGCGGCTGGGGGTCTCGGTCAGTTTAACCTCCGGTTATCACCCCGAGAGCAATGGGCAGGTGGAGAGGGTGAACCAGGAGGTGGGCAGGTTCCTGAGGTCGTATTGCCAGGACCGGCCAGGGGAGTGGGCGAGATATATTCCCTGGGCAGAGTTAGCCCAGAACTCACTTCGCCACTCCTCTACTAACATGTCACCCTTCCAGTGTGTGTTAGGGTACCAGCCGGTCCTGGCCCCATGGCACCAGAGCCAGACCGAGGCTCCTGGGGTGGAGGACTGGGTTCAGCACTCCAAGGAGACCTGGAAAGCAGTACAGGACTCACTGAAGGAGGCCAGTGCTAGGCAGAAAGGGAGTGCTGACCACCACCGCAGTGAGGCGCCGGTGTTCGCACCGGGTGACAGGGTCTGGCTCTCGACCCGGAACCTGTCCCTCCGCGTGCCCTGCCGGAAGCTGGGGCCGCAGTGTGTGGGGCCCTTCAAAGTCCTGAGGAGGATAAACGAGGTGTGTTATCGGTTGCAACTCCCTTCCTATTACCGTATTAACCCCTCGTTTCATGTGTCTCTCCTCAGGCCGGTGGTGGCTGGTCCCCTACAAGAAGATGAGGTGCCGGAGGTCCCTCCACCCCCCCTGGACATCGGGGGGTCCCCGGCGTACAGCGTAAGGGCCATTCTGGACTCGAGACGCCGGGCGGGGGGCCTGCAGTACCTCGTGGACTGGGAGGGGTACGGTCCGGAGGAGAGGTGCTGGGTGCCGGCGGAGGACGTCTTGGACCCATCCATGTTGAAGGAGTTCCACCGCCTCCGTCCGGATCGCCCTGCGCCTCGTCCTCCGGGTTGGCCTCGAGGCCGGTGTCGGCGCGCTGCAGGAGCCGCGCGTCAGGAGGGGGGTACTGTCACGATTCCTACCGACGGTGGCGCCCCCTCCTGCTCTGGTGGCGCTCGGCGGTCGTCGTCACCGGCCTATTAGCTACCACCGATTCCCTTTTTGTTTTTCACTTTTTTTATGTTTTCTCACCTGCCCTGAGTTAGTCATTAAGAGGGCTATTTAGTTCAGCTGGCCCGCTCCCTATTGTGCGGGATTGTCTTTCTGTGTGTCGACTGCGTTTTGTTCGACTGTGCTTGTCGAGTGTATTTTCCCTGTTGTTGGGAAACCTTTTATTTTGTGCTTGTGGTTTATTAAAATTACCACACAGTGTTCGCTGCTTCCTGCGCTTCTTTCCGCCACACAACAGACAAGCCGTTACAGATGCTCTCTGTCTCTCCTTGCTTCCATCACCGTATAACTATTTATCTCCTCTTTCTCTGTTTCTCTACTCCAGACGAGACCCTACTCTTTCCTCTTCATCCCTCTCTTCCTGCCTCATTCCTCTCTGAGTTTATACGCTCCCTCTCTGTCCCACTCCTCCCTCCACTTCTCTGTTCCTCTTTTTTGACTGCCCATCTCTCCGTTCGTTTACCGTCTTATTCCAACCGTTAAATCAGTGTTAAATCTGTTGTGTGAGTGGTGGGGGCAGCGGGACACTTCTCAGCTCCAGACTCCAGACACACACTGTAAGTGCTTGCCATGGTTTTAATATTGTGTGTATATTGTGTGTATTGTGTGTGTGTGTGTGTGTGTGTGTGTGTGTGTGTGTGTGTGTGTGTGTGTGTGTGTGTGTGGTGTGTGTGTGTGTGTGTGTGTGTGTGTGTGTGTGTGTGTGTGTGTGTGTGTGTGTGGTGTGTGTGTGTGCAGTCATAATAGCAACCCAGCGTAACTGAAATTTCACTACCGCCTATAATTATGACCCCAAGATAGAACCCCACACACACACACACACACACACACACACACCCACCCACACACACACACACACACACACACACACACACACACACACACACACACACACACACACACACCTCAACCCTCTCAATCCCTCAGCTACATTTTACCCAATCACACACACACAAAACCTGAGTATGAAAATGAGTTAGTAAGAAACGAATCATCTAGCTTAACAAGTGGAATGAGGGAGGAGGGGAGGAGAGGGAGAAGTGGTGGAGAGGGAGGAGGGGAGGAGAGGGAGGAGTGGTGGAGAGGGAGGAGTGGAGGAGAGGGAGGAGTGGAGGAGAGGGAGAAGTGGTGGAGAGGGAGGAGTGGAGGAGAGGGAGGAGTGGAGGAGTGGTGGAGAGGGAGGAGGGGAGGAGAGGGAGGAATGGAGGAGAGGGAGGAGTGGTGGAGAGGGAGGAGGGGAGGAGAGGGAGGAGTGGTGGAGAGGGAGGAGTGGAGGAGAGGGAGAAGTGGTGGAGAGGGAGGAGTGGAGGAGAGGGAGGAGTGGAGGAGTGGTGGAGAGGTGGAGAGGGAGGAGTGGTGGAGAGGTGGAGAGGGAGGAGTGGAGGAGAGGGAGGAGTGGAGGAGAGGGAGGAATGCAGGAGAGGAAGGAGTGGAGGAGAGGGAGGAGTGGAGGAGAGGGAGGAGTGGGGGAGAGGGAGGAATGCAGGAGAGGAAGGAGTGGAGGAGAGGGAGGAGTGGAGGAGAGGGAGGAGTGGGGGAGAGAGAGGAATGCAGGAGAGGGAAGGAGTGGAGGAGAGGGAGGAGTGGAGTGGAGAGGGAGGAGCTGGGAGGAGAGAGAGAGGAGTGGAGGAGGGGATGAGGGGCTGGAGGTGTGGGATGGTTAAATGAGTCAGCTAATAAAGAAGTGGAGAGATGGAAGAAAGCAGAGGGAAGGATCATCAGAGGAAAGAGGAAAAGGGGGAGGGGAGATGGAGGAGAGGATGGAGGGACAATTTATGATTTTCTTGGGATCCCCATCAGCCGATGCCAATGGAGACAGCTATTCTTCCTGGGGTCCGAAGAGGGGACCAAACACTGTGAAATGTAAATTAAAAGGGGGAGGCATAGGGGAGGTTTTCTCATAAATGACTGAAATAAGAATTTGAAAGGGGGGTCTGAGAAGAGGAGAGGTCTTAGAAAAAACTCCTTAAGAGGAAAGAGTGAGTGGTAGAAACGAATGGAGAAAGAATAGCTAATACCATTGAATAATGTCCTACCAGGAATAGAGAGACGGAGAGGAACTGAAGAACGATGGGGTGATGGAGGGAGTTTGAAGAGAGAGAAAGAAGAAGTGGGGTGATGGAGAGAGTTATTGAGAAGGAGAAACAGTAGCTGAGGTCATTTCTAAATCTGCTCCAGAGTGGGAGGAGGGTGGATGGCCAGAGAAGAAGGGAGGGAGGAGAGACAGAGGGCATGAGGAGGGAGGGTGGAAATAAGGGAGAAAGAGGAGAGGGAGAAATATAGAGCGTGGAAAGAAAGAACAAGGGATTGAATGATAGAGAGGAGAAAACAGAGGGCAAGGAGAGAGAGAGATACAGAGAGAGAGAGACAGAGAGAGAGAGAGAGAGACAGAGAGACAGAGAGAGAGAGAGACAGGGAGAGACAGAGAGAGACAGAGAGAGACAGAGAGATAGACAGAGAGATAGACAGAGAGATAGACAGAGAGAGATCGACAAAGAGAGAGAGGCAGAGAGACAGAGAGAGAGAGCGAGAGACAGAGAGAGAGAGACAGAGAGAGAGAGGAGAGGGAGAGAGAGAGAGGATGAGACATGCAGAGAAAGAAGGAGACATAACGAGGCATGGAAGGAAATGCTGATTGTATAGGACACACTGACAGACAGAGAGAGACAGAGAGAGACATGCGAGAGAGAAAGAGAAAGACACAGCTAGAGAGAGATACTGAGACAGAGAGAGGCAGACAGATAGAGACAGAGCAACAGAGATAGATGGAGAGAGAGAGAGAGAGAGATCATACTACAGTGTCCCATGTTTAATGAACAGTGCCCTAACCCTGGCAGAGTTACACTACCCCACTGGAGAGTAGAATAAGACAAAGAGGGATGGGACAATGAATTAGTGAGATGGTCTAGTCTAGAAGTACTCCTGCAGACACAACACAATGACCACACTGGAATTCCAAGGCTCTTGTCTGTCTGTCTGTCTGTCTGTCTGTCTGTCTGTCTGTCTGTCTGTCTGTCTGTCTGTCTGTCTGTCTGTCTGTCTGTCTGTCTGTCTGTCTGTCTGTCTGTCTGTCTGTCTGTCTGTCTGTCTGTCTGTCTGTCTGTCTGTCTGTCTGTCTGTCTGTCTGTCTGTCTGTCTGTCTGTCTGTCTGTCTGTCTGTCTGTCTGTCTGTCTGTCTGTCGTGTGTGTGTGTGTGTGTGTGTGTGTGTGTGTGTGGTGTGTGTGTGTGTGTGTGTGTGTGTGTGTGTGTGTGTGTGTGTGTGTGTGTGTGTGTGTGTGTGTGTGTGTGTGTGTGTGTGTGTGTGTGTGTGTGTGTGTGTGTGTGTGTGTGTGTGTCATATGACTTGTACTCACCCCCGGTAGCGTCTTCTGCTCATGCAAAGCACTCTGGGCCTTCAGCGCTGACTCCCTCGCACAGTATGTCAGGAATGCACATCCTGAGACAGAGAGAGAGAGAGAGAGAGAGAGAGAGAGAGAGAGAGAGAGCAAAAAGGAGAAAGAGAAAGAGAGGAGGGAAGAAAGGTAACAAGAGGGAGGAGAGAAAGATGATGAGATAGTTGATGATGTCATCTTTGTTTGTTAGATATGTGAGAATATAAAAACAAAGAGAGTCCATATGTATGACCTCCCAGTCATTTATTGGGTAGAAAAACACCAAGGTTCTGGCATCACCGGGCCTTCTTCAGGGTGAGGTTCTACATATTCTTCAGATATGTGAGAATAACATAACTATTGTGGATGGAGCCTCCTGGGCAGATGGACAGACACACAGGTTCATGCAGACAGAACACACACACTGAACAGTCAATCTGCTTATATATATCTCTCTCTCCTACCCGCTTCCTTTCCCTGTTCCTCATTTTCAAGTCCATAATGTGAAAAGCGACTGGTTTTCTACAAGCCCCATAAACACAGTTAACCTACAGCTGACGAGGATACGACACGGCACAGCGCAACTCAAAACAGCACAGCTCAGAACAACACATCCTGAAGACCCAATAAAACTCACATTCACTCTATTCATCTAACTCACTACTAAAGAACCACTCACACTCGTTCCCAAACCTCTCTCTCTCTCTCTCTCTCTCTCATGTACCTGTGTGTAGGTAGAGCGGCTGGCCAGTGTTGTTCCTACACCTGTCACAAACCTGTCACCACCACTAAGACAACAGGCAGCAAGTTAACCAGGGCTGATCTCAGAGTAGTTATACACACAGCAGAGCAACATGCTAGCTCAGAACGCTTACAGAACCATCAGCCCTGTCCATACCGACAAAGAGACACACACAGACGCACACACTTATAACAAAAGCAAGATTAGAACACCTCCACAAAGCACACGCACACACTTAATAGAAATTAACAATGACCCCCCCCCCCCTCCAAACACACACACACTTAATAGAAATGAACAATGACCCCCCCCCTCCAAACACACACACACTTAATAGAAATGAACAATGACCCCCCCCCCCCCTCCAAACACACACACACTTAATAGAAATTAACAATGACCCCCCCCCTCCAAACACACACACACTTAATAGAAATTAACAATGACCCCCCCCTCCAAACACACACACACTTAATAGAAATTAACAATGACCCCCCCCTCCAAACACACACACACTTAATAGAAATTAACAATGACCCCCCCCCCTCCAAACACACACACACTTAATAGAAATTAACAATGACCCCCCCCCCCCCCAAACACACACACACTTAATAGAAATTAACAATGACCCCCCCTCCAAACACACACACACTTAATAGAAATTAACAATGACCCCCCCCCTCCAAACACACACACACTTAATAGAAATTAACAATGACCCCCCCCCCTCCAAACACACACACACTTAATAGAAATTAACAATGACCCCCCCCCTCCAAACACACACACACTTAATAGAAATGAACAATGACCCCCCCCCCCTCCAAACACACACACACTTAATAGAAATTAACAATGACCCCCCCCCTCCAAACACACACACACTTAATAGAAATTAACAATGACCCCCCCCCTCCAAACACACACACACTTAATAGAAATTAACAATGACCCCCCCCCTCCAAACACACACACACTTAATAGAAATGAACAATGACCCCCCCCTCCAAACACACACACACTTAATAGAAATTAACAATGACCCCCCCCCCTCCAAACACACACACACTTAATAGAAATTAACAATGACCCCCCCCTCCAAACACACACACACTTAATAGAAATTAACAATGACCCCCCCCCTCCAAACACACACACACTTAATAGAAATTAACAATGACCCCCCCTCCAAACACACACACACTTAATAGAAATTAACAATGACCCCCCCCCTCCAAACACACACACACTTAATAGAAATTAACAATGACCCCCCCCCTCCAAACACACACACACTTAATAGAAATTAACAATGACCCCCCCCCTCCAAACACACACACACTTAATAGAAATTAACAATGACCCCCCCCCTCCAAACACACACACACTTAATAGAAATTAACAATGACCCCCCCCCCTCCAAACACACACACACTTAATAGAAATTAACAATGACCCCCCCCCCCCTCCAAACACACACACACTTAATAGAAATTAACAATGACCCCCCCTCCAAACACACACACACTTAATAGAAATTAACAATGACCCCCCCCCTCCAAACACACACACACTTAATAGAAATTAACAATGACCCCCCCCCCCTCCAAACACACACACACTTAATAGAAATTAACAATGACCCCCCCCCCTCCAAACACACACACACTTAATAGAAATGAACAATGACCCCCCCCCCCTCCAAACACACACACACTTAATAGAAATTAACAATGACCCCCCCCCTCCAAAACACACACACACTTAATAGAAATTAACAATGACCCCCCCCTCCAAACACACACACACTTAATAGAAATTAACAATGACCCCCCCCCTCCAAACACACACACACTTAATAGAAATTAACAATGACCCCCCCCTCCAAACACACACACACTTAATAGAAATTAACAATGACCCCCCCTCCAAACACACACACACTTAATAGAAATTAACAATGACCCCCCTCCAAACACACACACACTTAATAGAAATTAACAATGACCCCCCCTCCAAACACACACACACTTAATAGAAATTAACAATGACCCCCCCCTCCAAACACACACACACTTAATAGAAATTAACAATGACCCCCCCCCCCTCCAAACACACACACACTTAATAGAAATTAACAATGACCCCCCCCCCCCTCCAAACACACACACACTTAATAGAAATTAACAATGACCCCCCCCCCCCGCCCTCCAAACACACACACACTTAATAGAAATTAACAATGACCCCCCCCACCAGACCAGCACACACCTAACAGCATTACTATCACCTGCCACATACAAACTAGACACATTACTATCAACTAGACCAGCATTACTATCAACCTAGACCAGCATTACTATCAACCTAGACCAGCATTACTATCAACCAAAACAAGCATTACTATCAACCTACACCAGCATTACTATCAACCTACACCAGCATTACTATCAACCAAAACCAGCATTACTATCAACCAAAACCAGCATTACTATCAACCTAGACCAGCATTACTATCAACCTACACCAGCATTACTATCAACCTACACCAGCATTACTATCAACCTAGACCAGCATTACTATCAACCTACACCAGCATTACTATCAACCTAGACCAGCATTACTATCAACCTAGACCAGCATTACTATCAACCTACACCAGCATTACTATCAACCTAGACCAGCATTACTATCAACCTACACCAGCATTACTATCAACCTAGACCAGCATTACTATCAACCTAGACCAGCATTACTATCAACCTAGACCAGCATTACTATCAACCTACACCAGCATTACTATCAACCTAGACCAGCATTACTATCAACCTACACCAGCATTACTATCAACCTAGACCAGCATTACTATCAACCTACACCAGCATTACTATCAACCTAGACCAGCATTACTATCAACCTAGACCAGCATTACTATCAACCTACACCAGCATTACTATCAACCTAGACCAGCATTACTATCAACTTAGACCAGCATTACTATCAACCTACACCAGCATTACTATCAACCTAGACCAGCATTACTATCAACCTACACCAGCATTACTATCAACCTAGACCAGCATTACTATCAACCTAGACCAGCATTACTATCAACCTACACCAGCATTACTATCAACCTACACCAGCATTACTATCAACCTAGACCAGCATTACTATCAACCTAGACCAGCATTACTATCAACCTAGACCAGCATTACTATCAACCTACACCAGCATTACTATCAACCTAGACCAGCATTACTATCAACCTAGACCAGCACACACACTTGATCTTTAAGTGGGTGTTTAAAATATTTTTAAGTGTGTGTCTTAAGCTCCTGTAGCTGTGTGTGTGTGTGTGTGTGTGTGTGTGTGTGTGTGTGTGTGTGTGTGTGTGTGTGTGTGTGTGTGTGTGTGTGTGTGTGTGTGTGTGTGTGTGTGTGTGTGTGTGTGTGTGTGTGGGTGTTTATTTGTGGGTGTCTGCCTGTCTGTCTGCCAGTGAGTAGTCTAGCCCAAACGCCTATTTGTGTCCGGAATTATTTCTACAGGTGGCTGGGTTCCCATTATTCGCCTACCTTTGTGCATGCCGGTGTATTTGTCCTTTATCACCGTCAGCTCGTAGATCTTCCCGAACTGTTCAAAGATCGGTTTGAGGTCCTTCTCCTCTAGATTCCGAGGAATCTGCCCCACGAACAGCTTGATCGCGTCGGCTTCCTTCATCGGGACACAGCGGGGAGAACGACAGGCGCTCTGCGGGGTTCGAGGTGAGAAGAGCGGGGTGAGTGCGAGCAGAGTCGTGGTCCTCTGGAGAGGAGCGACCAGAGCTGGAGGGTGTTGGAGGAGAGAAGGAAAAGGAGACGGACATAAAAACAAGATATGTAAATGTATTATTTTCTTTTTTTCACAATATAGGATAATCATTGATTAATTGAATGAAACCAAATCAATATTTTTGGATGAATTCTCGTATCTTTACAATATTAGCCTATTGACACAAACAATGGCACTCTCATAAAAACAATTACGCAAATAATGATCAGCCAATCAAAAAATAATTAAGACATATAAATTGCAATAAAACAGAAATTAAAATTAAATATGAATAAAACGGATATATTACCTTTAGGACGTGAGAGTGTTCGGAGCCCCTGGGGAAAGGAAAATATATAGTTTGTACGGTAGATGAGCGCTGTAGAGCGGCTGTGAGCGGTTTCTTTGTTTGGCCAGCTGTAGGTTACATACACTCATTGGATGTCAACGTATGGGGGCTCATCTCTTTGTCCGCCCCGGCTCAACATACACACAAAACACACACAAAACACATGCGCACAAAAACACAATATGGAGCCTTGGTCTTAAAAATCCTACCGATTTCAAGAGATCCTTCACTCCACGTTGTAAAATAATCCCCAAAGTAATTTGAGATTATTTTGTTTATTTTTCCACGTTTTGCCGTGGTGTTGTTGTCTTCAGTGCGCGTCTCCTGTTATCCTCCCTCGGGGAATAGGAGGCTCAATGCGATTCGTTCTCCGCTCTTTGTGCCAATCGCTCCCTCTCCCGGTTTTGAATCCGTAACAGATCAGTGGAGTTGCTGCTCCTGTTAAGGTCTCACGTCTTGGCAAGCGATCATCAGATCACATTTCCCCAACCCGGTGCCTTGGTGATCCGTTATTTGCTCTATCCTCTCGTCACGACTCTTGGCAAATCCGGTAAAGCCAGTCAGTCAGTCTCTGAGTACTGTTAGAATAGTCAAATTTCTGCAATAATTAGGCTACAAGGCTATATTCTTAAGAACTATTTCTGCAGCAGCCAGCTATTGATAAATCCAGTTGTCCATTTATATAGACATTTAAGGGCTAACACATATATTAAAATATACTTATTAATATCTAACGATTCCCTCCCGCGCTACCCCTCTTTCCCTCAGTGTATAGGCTACCGTAGCTTTTGACGTCGTCTGCCGGTGTCTCCCTCTCTCTATCCTGCCCTCCCTCCCCCCTCTCCCTCGAGCAGTTGACAGGCTGTGACGTAAAAGGCAGGGACCGTCAAAAACTCTACTCCAACCTTAAAAAGAAAACCCATTTTATCTTTCGTAGGCGAAGCCTACACCTTTTAGCCCTGAAAGTAGAATATAGGGAACACTGTGGAATATATATGGACTGCTATTTCAGTTATCAAAACCAGGATTAGTCGACAAGTTGTATAAGCGTTTTCAAACAAGCTCTTTGACTATGTCTTCGTTAGTGTCCAGTGTGTGTGTGCTCGTGGACGGTGCCTGTAGTTCTGGAACGCCGTGCCGCCTATTGTTCTGGCCGCGAGCTCTGGCCGTGGTGCTGAAGCCTGCCATACTACCAGCGCGTGTATGTCACGACTACAGCTGCGCACACAACACGCACACGCCAGCCTTGAGGTTGCCCTAACCAGTTCTCTTCTGCGTGTTGAACAAACGCTAAATTCGTAATCATATCCATGATGTGCACAAATAGGCTAGCCTAATGTGCGAGAGAAAGGGGAGAGAGCGAAAATAGAGAAGATAGGCCTATACTACAGACTACACTGATCTAACAGTATGGGTTAACCTACAATAAGACACCGTCGTATTAGCCTAGTGAGGGAGGGATCCTCCCCGCTCTGATACAGACAGGCACAGCAGACCTCATCTGTCCATGGTCCTGAACCAATATATTTACAACCTTCATCAAACTATGAAGCTTTTTAACTCATCTTTATTGCTGGTGGGGTTCTCTTTGGTCTCTTTCGGGTGTGTTTGTTTTTTTCTTCTGCCACCTCCTGGCGCTTAAGGAGAGGAGTCAGAGAGTTCAGGGTAATTTACTCTGAAAGGTCACCATCTGCCTCCCACCACCTCATGCCCCCCTCTCCCCGCCTACTGCCCCCCACCGTTATATATCGTCAGTTCACACACGCCGGGTCTATACCAGGAACAAGCCGCTGGACGGCACGCGCGGCCTTCCCCGGAGATCTACACCGTATCACTGAGCGTAGCTGTAGGCAACGGCACGAGCATGCATGAGGAACTCATGATCGGGCGTCTCATGGTGGTGTCAGAACTGGGTGCTTTTCGGTTTCTCTGTCGTCTGTGGAGTAGGCCTGGGGCTAGAATAGTGAAATAGCCCCCCGATAGATTCTGATTTACGGTCAGTTTAGCATTTATACCCAGAATGGTGTCGTTTGTTCGTAGAGGAAACGTTAGATCCATGAAGTCATATTAAGCTTGCTTGAGTTATTATCACAACACAAACGAGTCTATTCTGAACAAGGGAAGACAAGTCGGCTACAGCTTCACAAGCACACAATACTGAGGACATGTAGGTCTACTTTATTACAATGTACTGTAGGTCTCAGTGGACATTTAGGCCTGCTAATTGGGGGGAAGAAAAGTGCACAAAATAGAAAAATGCCAACTATTTTCTGGTTTCAGTTTTTATTTCAAATTAAGTTTGTGATAGCATTTTCCACACACTCGTTTGCCTTTTTCAAAATAATACAAAATCCATATACTTCTAGCAATAACTTCTGATCATAAACTCTGACACGGTAGCAATAAAGGGAATTTGCTACAGCTCCTCTTAAGAAAAAAAATAAATTACATTTATTTTTTATAATAGATAAATTACTATCCTTTTTTCAGACTTTTTAATATAAAACGTTTTGTTTCTAGTAAAAACGATTTAAAACATGAAAATGACATTCACAGATAGACTCATACAAGAATACACCCATGGCTGCATACTCACACAAATAAACACAAATAGGCAACTTCACAGAGACAGGAAGACAAACACACACAAACACACACAACACACACCATCCAAGGGTAGCAAAATATAATTTGTTCTTCTTAATATGATGACTGAAAAATATGAATACTTTTATATGAATATATGCATACAGTTAACATGTACAGTATGCCTAAAATTCAAATCATACCACAATATAGGAGATATTTATGTATATGTATATTAAGTATATGTTCACACAGAAATATAGACATACAAATATAATATTGACTGACAAATATACACATCGTTCACCTGTGGAATGTGTGTGTGTGTGTGTGTCCGTATGCTGTAGACGTAACATACAGTAACATGTTACAACTATGTCAAGGCATTGGGGCAATATCCATTATAAAGAGCTTTGTTTAAGTCAAAGACAGAACCTTTTTAAACGTTTTCAGTAAAAACACAAATTAGTTAGGGAGATGTTCCTTGCTACTGTCACAACTTGATCCTTTGGGAGTTAAAGGCCCAGTGCAGTCAAAAACACGATTATCCTGTGTTTTAAATATCTTTCCACACTATGAGTTTGGAATAATACTGTGAAATTGTGAAATTTATGATAATGCCATTTTAGTGTAAGGGCTGTTTGAAAAGACCGCCTGAAATTTCACCCTGTTTTGGTGGGATGAAGTTTTGGTCTGCCTGGTGACATCACCAGTTAGTTAAGAGACCAATAAGATAAATAGTTTCAAACCTCTCTGCCAATAACAGCTACAGTAGTTTTCAGTTTCCCCCTCCCCACTCAAACCACTCCCAGACAGTCCTAGCAAAATTCTTTCTTGAGAAATTGCTCTTTGCTAAGAAGTTATTTTTATTTCTTTTTGACCATTTTAATTGAAAACAATCACAGTAAGGTACTTAATTGTTACCCAGAAAGTATTTAATATTGAGATAAAAACAGCTGAATTGGACCTTTAAGACACTGCTTGCTCTTCAGCTTATTGTGGAAAATGCATTGCTGAAAATGAATGCATAAATGAATACAATGTTATTTCAATACCTACCATTCTTGAACATATTGATGGGTCAGATGATACAATTAAAATGTCTCAGGTGGTGGTATATTTTCTGTATGTAGCAGAGGTGGTTCGGTGTAACCTTAGCTGAGACCTGAACACTGGTATTAGCTCTCAGGGGTAATGCCTTGGCTTTAGTTCAGTGGGCTAACAGTCGTGAGGGCACAGGTTGGATACCTGGACAGTCACCAATAGACCATACAGTCGTTTCATTCTACCCCTGCTTGTTTTCAGATTGGGGGCGTTCTCAGGTTATGGACATCTCTCCACTATTGTCCTTTAAAAACAGGTCACTTGTACTAGGCCACCATTTTACATGGTATGGTATGTTGGTACATGGTATGTTTTCACCAAATGTTGATGATGCTGTATAAACACTGAGGAGACATTTAAAATAGTTTTTTGGCATATAGAACACAAACATAGAAAACATACATCATAGAAACTTCCAGCAGGTTTTATACTGCTATTGGGTTATACCTTCTGGGTCCCATCTAGCCATACTAGCATACTACATAGTATGCATGGACAATACTTCACCTCACACTCAGTAGTATGCAAGTTTGGCTACTGGGACAGAGCTCTGGACCCAGGTCCTGGGTGTACATACATCATCCACAGCATCTCTCAGCCATAGAAACGGAAAGAGTGGACATAGAAATCAGATACAGTGGGGGGGGAAAAGTATTTGATCCCCTGCTGATTTTCTACGTTTGCCCACTTACAAAGAAATGATCAGTCTATAATTTTAATAGTAGGTTTATTTGAACAGTGAGAGACAGAATAACAACAAAAAAAATCCAGAAAAACGCATTTAAAAAATGTTATAAAATGATTTGCATTTTAATGAGGGAAATAAGTATTTGACCCCTCTGCAAAACATGACTTAGTACTTGGTGGCAAAACTCTTGTTGGCAATCACAGAGGTCAGACGTTTCTTGTAGTTGGCCACCAGGTTTGCACACATCTCAGGAGGGATTTTGTCCCACTCCTCTTTGCAGATCTTCTCCAAGTCATTAAGGTTTCGAGGCTGACGTTTGGCAACTCGAACCTTCAGCTCCCTCCACAGATTTTCTATGGGATTAAGGTCTGGAGACTGGCTAGGCCACTCCAGGACCTTAATGTGCTTCTTCTTGAGCCACTCTTTTGTTGCCTTGGCTGTGTGTTTTGGGTCATTGTCATGCTGGAATACCCATCCATGACCCATTTTCAATGCCCTGGCTGAGGGAAGGAGGTTCTCACCCAAGATTTGACGGTACATGGCCCCGTCCATCGTCCCTTTGATGCGGTGAAGTTGTCCTGTCCCCTTAGCAGAAAAACACCCCCAAAGCATAATGTTTCCACCTCCATGTTTGACGGTGGAGATGGTGTTCTTGGGGTCATAGGCAGCATTCCTCCTCCTCCAAACACGGAGAGTTGAGTTGATGTCAAAGAGCTCCATTTTGGTCTCATCTGACCAAAACACTTTCACCAGTTGTCCTCTGAGTCATTCAGATGTTCACTGGCAAACTTCAGACGGGCATGTATATGTATTCTTGAGCAGGGGGACCTTGCGGGCGCTGCAGGATTTCAGTCCTTCACGGCGTAGTGTGTTACCAATTGTTTTCTTGGTGACTATGGTCCCAGCTGCCTTGAGATCATTGACAAGATCCTCCCGTGTAGTTCTGGGCTGATTCCTCACCGTTCTCATGATCATTGCAACTCCACGAGGTGAGATCTTGCATGGAGCCCCAGGCTGAGGGATATTGACAGTTATTTAGTGCTTCTTCCATTTGCGAATAATCGCACCAAATGTTGTCACCTTCTCACCAAGCTGCTTGGTGATGGTCTTGTAGCCCATTCCAGCCTTGTGTAGGTCTACAATCTTGTCCCTGACATCCTTGGAGAGCTCTTTGGTCTTGGCCATGGTGGAGAGTTTGGAATCTGATTGATTGATTGCTTCTGTGGACAGGTGTCTTTTTTACAGGTAACAAGCTGCGGTTAGGAGCACTCCCTTTAAGAGTGTGCTCCTAATCTCAGCTCGTTACCTGTATAAAAGACACCTGGGAGCCAGAAATCTTTCTGATTGAGAGGGGGTCAAATACTTATTTCCCTCATTAAAATGCAAATGAAGTTATAACATTTCTGACATGCGTTTTTCTGGATATTTTTGTTGTTATTCTGTCTCTCACTGTTCAAATAAACCTACCATTAAAATTATAGACTGATCCTTTCTTTGTCAGTGGACAAACGTACAAAATCAGCAGGGGATCAAATACTTTTTCCCCCCACTGTATATTCCATATCATGGAGCTCTGCACAATGTCATTGGCACATTTTTTGCATACGCAGATAACCCATAAAATGTAAGAAATGGAGTAAGTAACAAATTAACTCACATTCCAAAACATCCCTTCTCTAACGGCTGTACATCTGGCCCAGGACACAATTCAATCCCCACTTTATGTGGTAATATATCCACTCTACCCACTCCATTTCTATGGTCTGATCATTTCTATGCTAAACTGCGCTTTGACTTCTAACCCCTTAAACCCTGACCCCTGGCTGACCTCGGCTGGAAGCCTGTTATTGGCTGGTCAGTGCCTCTTGGCCCGCTGAGCACTCTGGGTACATGAGGCGCAGCAGGCAGTCTTGTAGTAGGAGTAGACACACAGTCTGGCCTGAACCACCATCACACAGTTATGACGCCGGTCCCGGCAGTTCTCATCTACAGAGAGAGTAGAGCAGAGGAGAGGGGGAGAGGGAAGAGTGGAGGGGAGGAGGAGAGGGGGAGAGTGGAGGGGAGGAGGAGAGGGGGAGAGGGGAGGAGGAGTGGGGGAGAGGGAAGAGTGGAGGGGAGGAGGAGAGGGGGAGAGGGAAAAGTGGAGGGGAGGAGGAGAGGGTGAGAGGGAAGAGTGGAGGGGAGGAGAAAGAGGGGGAGAGAGAAGATGAGGAGAGGAGAAGGGAAAGGGAAGGAGAGGGAGAAAGAAAGGGTTAGATTTCAAATCTCACAAGCAACACACACTCACACATACTGTACAGTGCCTTCATAAAGTATTCACACCCCTTGACTTTTTTCCACATTTTGTTGTTACAGCCTGAATTTAAAATTGATTAAATTGAGATTTTGAGTCACTAATCTACACACAATACCCCATAATGTCAAAGTGGAATTATGTTTTTAGAATGTTTACAAATCAATAAAAAATGAAAAGCTGAAATGTCTTGAGTCAATAAGTAGTCAACCTTTTTTATGGCAAGCCTAAATAAGTTCAGGAGTAAAAATGTGCTTAACTTGTCACATAATATGTTGCATGGACTCACTCTGTGTGCAATAATTGTGTTTAACATGATTTTTAAATGACTACCTCATCTCTGTACACCACACATACATTTATCTGTAAGGTCCCTCAGTCGAGCAGTGAATTTCAAGCACAGATTTAACCACAAAGGCCAGGGAGGTTTCCCAATGGTTTGCAAAGAAGGGCACCGATTGGTAGATGGGTAAAAAAATCAAGCAGACTTGAATATCCCTTTGAGCATGGTGAAGTTATTAATTACACTTTGGATGGTGTATCAATACACCCAGTCACTACAAAGATACAGGTGTCCTTCCTAACTCAGTTGCTGGAGAGGAAGGGAATCACTCAGGGATTTCACCATGATGCCAATTGTGATGTTAAAACAGTTTAACGGCTGTGATAGGAGAAAACTGAGGATGGAGCAACAACATATTAATTACTCCAGAATACTAACCTAAATGTGAAAAGAAGGAAGCCTGTACAGAAAGAAAAAATATACATTCTGTTTACAATAAGGCAAAAAAGTAATACTGCAAAAAATGTGGCAAAGATATGTTTTGGGAAAATTCAACACAACACATAATTGAGTACCACTCTCCATATATTCAATCATGGTGGTGGCTGCATCATGTTATGGGTATGCTTGTCATCGGCAAGGCCTCGGGAGTTTTTTAGGATAAAAATAAACGAAATAGAGCTAAGCACAGGCAAAATCTTAAAGAAAAACCTGGTTCAGTCTGCTTTTCCACCAGACACTAGGAGATGAATTCAGGACAAATATATACCTTTCAAGGCAAAATATACACTGGAGTTGCTTACCAAGACGATACTGAATGTTCCTGAATGGCCTAGTTACAGTTTTGACTTAAATCGTCTTGAAAATCTATGGCAAGACTTGAAAATGGCTGTCTAGCAATGATCAACAACCAACTTGATAGAGCTTGAATAATTGTTTTACGAATAAATGGGCAAATATTGTACAATCCAGTTGTGCAAAGCTCTTAGAGACTTACCCAGAAAGACTCACAGCTGTAATCACTGCCAAAGGTGATTCTAACATGTATTGACTCAGGGGGTTGAATACTTATCTAATCAAGACATATTAGTGTTTTATTTTCCATATATACAATTATTATTATTTATTTTTTGCAGTGACATTACAGAGTATTTTGTGTAGATCATTGATAAAAAATGACAATGAAGTCCATTTTAATTCCACTTTGTAACACAACATGTGGAAAAAGTATTTTCTGAAGGCACTGTAAACATACAGTACACACACACACACACACACACACACACACACACACACACACACACACACACACACACACACACACACACACACACACACACACACACACACACACACACACACACACACCTGCGACCTGTGGACTGCAGGGTATGGTATTGCAGAGCTGCTCCTGGTCAGGTTTGTCTGTAAGGGAGCATTCTGGGCTGTGCTGTTTGTCAGGTGTGAGACACCGTACTTCTCTGACCTGTAGCCCCTTACCGCAGGAACGAGAGCACTGAGGGAGAGAGATAGAAGAGGAGAAAGAGAGAGGAGGATGATCAACATCTTTCTCGTGATCAACAACCAACTGCAATTCAAGGTCGTAATTATGTTCTCTCTCCTCCTCCTCTCCTCCTTCTCTCCTCTCCTCCTTCTCTCCTCTCCTCCTTCTCTCCTCTCCTCCTTCTCTCCTCTCCTCCCTCTCTCCTCTCCTCCCTTTCGCCTCTCCTCCCTTTTGCCTCTCCTCCCTCTCTCCTCTCCTCCCTCTCTCCTCTTTCTCTCCTCTCCTCCTCCTCTCCTCTCCTCCTTCTCTCCTCTCCTCCTTCTCTCCTCTCCTCCTTCTCTCCTCCTTCTCTCCTCTCTTCCCTCTCTCCTCTTTCTCTCCTCTCCTCCTTCTCTCCTCTCCTCCCTTTCGCCTCTCCTCCCTCTCTCCTCTCCTCCCTCTCTCCTCCCTTTCTCCTCTCCTTCTCTCCTCTCCTCCCTCTCTCCTCCTTCTCTCCTCTCCTCCCTCTCTCCTCTTTCTCTCCTCTCCTCCTTCTCTCCTCTCCTCCCTTTCGCCTCTCCTCCCTCTCTCCTCTCCTCCCTCTCTCCTCCCTTTCTCCTCTCCTCCCTCTCTCCTCCTTCTCTCCTCTCCTCCCTCTCTCCTCTTTCTCTCCTCTCCTCCTTCTCTCCTCTCCTCCCTTTCGCCTCTCCTCCCTCTCTCCTCTCCTCTCCTCCCCTCCCTCTCCTCTCCTCTCCTCCCCTCTCCTCCCTCTCTCACCGCGCTCCACTCCGTAGTAAACCACTGAGGCTGACATGCTTCCATCGCACACGTCTGCACCGAGGGAGGCTTTTCCAGCTGGGCACACTGGCTGATCGGTGCCACTTTGAAATCTGTCCCCATCTTCTCCACACAGATGATGTCCCTTCGCTGAGTTCCATTTCCACATGGAGCGCTACACTGGAGGAGGGAAGAGAGGGAGGAGGGCGAGAAAAGAAGCGAGGAGTGAGAGGGAAGAGAGGCAGGAGAGGACAAAAGACGAGAGGGAAGAGAGGGAGAGAGGTGGAAACATTACATTTTCTTCCTATTCATCTGCTATTACAGTACTATGCATTTCTTTTTTATATGTAAATATTTATCCATCCATTCCAGTAAATCATTGTTGAATTGAAGTGACTGATTATATTGGTAACAGTATTGATCGATGGCTGCCACACCCCCCCTGCTCCTCTTACCTGACCCCAGGGGCTACTGTACCACATGTAGGTGGGAGCACACGGACCCCCGTTACACGCCTTCATGTCCGCCGGTTTGTCCCCCAAACACTCTCCTCCCTCTCTCCCTCCACGGGTCAGACACAACACCTCTCTCCTCTGAACCCCTGGACCACACAGGGCTGAACACTGAGAGAGAGAGATGGGGGTATTAGAGAAGTTAGTGTATTGATGTATGTGTGTGTGTGTGTGTGTGTGTGTGTGGGTGTAGTACTCACAGTGTTGGACCAGCCAGTGAAGTACCAGTTGGTTACACAGGGCCCCATGTGACAGTCCTCACTTCCTTGTGGGCGGAGCCTGGCGTTACACTCCTTGTCATTCACCACGCTGCCATGGTCACTGACACAGCGGACATTACGAGTTCTCTTCCCCATGCCACAGTCCACTGAGCACTGTTGAGTTCAAATGAGAATGTTAGGAAAACCTACAGTAGAACAAAGACATTGGACAACAGGATGGATCACAACCTATAGACGTCAACACACATTCTCATAAAATGTCAAACTAAACACACATACACCATTCCCCAGTGTGAATATTAACATACCCCCCTGCCATTTTCTATACTCACAGAGCTCCAGTCGGTGCCTATCTCCCAGTGTGAATATTAACATACCCCCTGCCACTTTCTATACTCACAGAGCTCCAGTCGGTGCCTATCTCCCAGTGTGAGCAGAGTCGTAGCTGGCAGGACTGGGTGAGGTCAGGTGGGGTTAGGTTGGAGCAGCGTTGTGGTTGAACCATGGTGGAACGGTTCCCAAAGCTCTGTCTGCACTGAAGCTGTCTCTGCTGTACTCCCATACCACAAGACACACTGCACTCTGACCATGAGCTGGCCTCGAAGCTACACATACACACAGACACACACAGACAGAGAGAAACACACAGAGACACACACAGAGACACACACAGAGAGATACACACAGAGACACACAGACACACACAGAGAAACACACAGAGAGACACACACAGAGAGACACACACAGAGAGACACACACAGAGACACACACAGAGACACACTCAGAGACACACACAGACACACACACACACACACACAGACACACACACGCAGAGGAGAGAGAGATGAGGAGACGGTTAATACATATATACACTATACACTATGATTATTGCTTATGGCTGTTCATAGATCCACACACTCACAATGCTGGGCAGGGGTGCGTGTTGCAGGGCTCCTCCTCAGGGGAGGGTCTTGCTGCTGAGTCACACTTCCTGTCTGGGACTTCCTCGTCAGTATGGCGGTTAATACACAGGATCGCCCTGTACTGGGACCCTGAAACACATCATCCTCATCACCACCACCATCATCATCATCACTACCATCACTACCATCACCATCACTACCATCACTACCATCACCATCACCATCACTACCATCACCACCATCACATCACTACCATCACTACCATCATCCTCATCACCACCACCACCACCATCATCATCACTACCATCACCATCACCACCATCGCCACCATCACCATCACTACCATCACCATCACCATCAGTACCCTGTAAAGCAGGGTTCCTCAACTGGGGGCCCAGGGGCCAAATTTGGCCCGTGTCTGATTTTATAAGTTATAGGATGAATCTAGTTGATGATCCTTGCTGTACTGGGAGCCTGGTGGGAAAGTTATAGGATGCGTTCGAGCTGATCACTTTTGTCAAGTCATTGACGAGGTCACCGCCTTTCAAAGTGTGTTGCCTTATTGGGATAAAAATGGTCAGACTTGATACCTACATGTCAACTACATGACCTCTACAATCCCTATATGTGATCAAAGGTCATGAAGATTTGACTGCAGTGACTTCAATCTTCTGCAGTTGCTCCTTACCAGCAGCAGCCTGCAGTCATCTCCTGCATTGTGGGAGGCTCTATCGTCAACCAATCATTAGAGGGCTTTTGTTTGACCCACACGAACGGGACCAAAGACGTGACTGAAACAGGAAGCAACTTTGCCGCATTCAAAGATTATCTATTATATTGACAAGATAGTCGAGTGACCGCTCTAACAATGGAAATACTGTCCTTAATGATTTGAAGGCAGGTGAGATCAGGTGGGACCATTCTAGCCAATGAGAGGACAGATATGCGTGTGAACAACAGGCACAACTAATGTGCATCCACTTATATTAGTACACTTGTAACAGCTTAAACATTATGAAACTTCTATTCTATTAAATAAGCCTCACTTAATTCAACACTCTCTCATAGACCTCCATACAAAAAGAGCTTATCTCACGTGGACAGATTTTGGGTAGAGTAAATTCGATCGCTTCGCCTCTTCCTCTCTGCAGGGATTCATATCTATACAGTGGATATGTACAAATGAATGTGATATTTGAGTCTCTCTCTCCCCAATTGATAGTACAATTTACACACATATATTTAGAGTTTGTGATTGTGTGATATGGGGATCGACATGACAAAGAAAAGCTTTTATAAACAATGAACCCTGCCGTGTTGAACTGAGCCTTGCTGTTCCCCTTTCTGCTGTAGCAGACGCACCTCCCCCGACCTCACTTCTCCACTTTCAGCTCCAGTTGGTTGCTTTAGTCTTACCACTCAAACGCACCCATAAACTGTCTCATTCTAACAGCTCCAAGGAAATCATTGTTTCAGTTCAACAGTGTTCCACTTCCCTTGAATAAGCACAAGGGGGAGATGTAACACAGCAAGCCCCTGTGTAGTATGATGAAGTTGTTGCCATTAGACACTGATCTAAGGCCAGTTTTGTGTTTTCCCTCCTTATGGTAAAGGTCAGAATTTGGGAGCATTTTGCTGAACCTAGAAGTGTATCAGCAGGAAAATTCTACACACAGCGAACTATGATTATAGGCACACACATGCACGTCCAAACACACACACATATACACATACATACCCACAGTCCAAGTATTTTTTAAACTCTGACCTTTGCCACAGGAAGCAGTACACTCAGTGAGCCCGCCCCTCCTCCATACGAAGGGTGACTGGGTGTCAAGGGGCAGGTCAGTACGAGGTGGGATTCGAGCATTCCGATTGGGTACCGAGCCTCGAGGGCGGGAGCTCTCAGCTGTCCATCTGTCTGCGGGAGAAGAGGAGGAGGAGGAAGAGGACGAAGAGGAGATGGGGGGAGGAGGGATAGGGTCTTCCACTGTTACAATGAGAGAACCTGAGAGCGAGAGAGAGAGATAGAGAGAGAGAGGCAGGGAGAAATTGAAGGAAGGGAACAAATAAAAACAGAGAGAGTGAATCACTTGTTAGAGCTGATGATGTAAAAATTATGTCATTTTTTGTTTCAGACACACCCTCTCACTTCTCTCAACCCTCTTGCTCCCCTTTCCCTAACCTCTCTCTCCCTCTCGCCAAACTTTTCTCCCCCTCACCCCTAGCCTTCAATTCCCTCCCCCTGCTTCTCTCACCCTTCTTCACTCACTCCCCTTCTCTCAACCCTACCCCTATCACCCCTCCCCTCACCCACACATTTAAAGTACATCTAAAGTACACTCACTGTGTCCAATTTGGCTTGGATTAGTTCTATTTACTGTCAATTACATCTAGACAGATGATATATCATTCCTTAACATCAGACACATAATACATTTTTATTCATAAAGGACAGTAACAGAGAACAGAGCGTGACATCATCCCATGCTAATTCCTGGTCCTATTCCCTGACGATCTAGTTCCTGGTCCTATTCCCTGACGATCTACTTCCTGGTCCTATTCCCTAACGATCTACTTCCTGGTCCTATTCCCTAACGATCTACTTCCTGGTCCTATTCCCTAACGATCGAGTTCCTGGTCCTATTCCCTGACGATCTACGTCCGGGTCCTATTCCCTGACGATCTACTTCCTGGTCCTATTCCCTGACGATCGAGTTCCTGGTCCTATTCCCTGACGATCTACGTCCGGGTCCTATTCCCTGACGATCTACTTCCTGGTCCTATTCCCTGACGATCTACTTCCTGGTCCTATTCCCTGACGATCTACTTCCTGGTCCTATTCCCTAACGATCTGACCTGTCACTGTCACACAGCTTTATTCTGAACACCACGGGAAAATAACAGGGGAAAGAGGAGAAAAGAGGAATGTCAGACTCACTAGTGTCTCTCAGGGGTGCCCTCCCTCCATCCCTCGGTCGTTCCCTCTCTACTTCTCTCTCTCTAGGCCTCTCTCTTGCTCTCTCTCGCGGCCTCTCCCTCTCTTCCGCTTTCTTTTCTGTTGGGATGTAGAATTCATAGTCGATCCCTGGATTCTGCCTATGGAAGATGATCTGGAGAACGACAGAGACAGAGAGAGAGAGAGAGAGAGGAGTAAGAGGGAGAGAGAAACAGATTTCAAAAGGGGTGCAATGTGAAGTAGAGATTCCAGAGGTTGCCTATATGTAATCAGCTTCACTCTGCATTACATGGGTCTGTGATGGCAACATTTAATCTTCTATTTTCTGATCTTCATCAGGACAACGTAGCCCTGTCTTCATGGTGATCTATATAAACTACAGGACAACATAGCCCTGTCTTCATGGTGATCTATATAAACTACAGGACAACATAGCCCTGTCTTCATGGTGATCTATATAAACTACAGGACAACATAGCCCTGTCTTCATGGTGATCTATATAAACTACAGGACAACATAGCCCTGTCTTCATGGTGATCTATATAAACTACAGGACAACATAGCCCTGTCTTCATGGTGATCTATATAAACTACAGGACAACATAGCCCTGTCTTCATGGTGATCTATATAAACTACAGGACAACATAGCCCTGTCTTCATGGTGATCTATATAAACTACAGGACAACATAGCCCTGTCTTCATGGTGATCTATATAAACTACAGGACAACATAGCCCTGTCTTCATGGTGATCTATATAAACTACAGGACAACATAGCCCTGTCTTCATGGTGATCTATATAAACTACAGGACAACATAGCCCTGTCTTCATGGTGATCTATATAAACTACAGGACAACGTAGCCCTGTCTTCATGGTGATCTATATAAACTACAGGACAACATAGCCCTGTCTTCATGGTGATCTATATAAACTACAGGACAACATAGCCCTGTCTTCATTGTGATCTATATAAACTACAGGACAACATAGCCCTGTCTTCATGGTGATCTATATAAACTACAGGACAACATAGCCCTGTCTTCATGGTGATCTATATAAACTACAGGACAACATAGCCCTGTCTTCATGGTGATCTATATAAACTACAGGACAACATAGCCCTGTCTTCATGGTGATCTATATAAACTACAGGACAACATAGCCCTGTCTTCATGGTGATCTATATAAACTACAGGACAACATAGCCCTGTCTTCATGGTGATCTATATAAACTACAGGACAACATAGCCCTGTCTTCATGGTGATCTATATAAACTACAGGACAACATAGCCCTGTCTTCATGGTGATCTATATAAACTACAGGACAACATAGCCCTGTCTTCATGGTGATCTATATAGACTACAGGACAACATAGCCCTGTCTTCATGGTGATCTATATAAACTACAGGACAACATAGCCCTGTCTTCATGGTGATCTATATAAACTACAGGACAACATAGCCCTGTCTTCATGGTGATCTATATAAACTACAGGACAACATAGCCCTGTCTTCATGGTGATCTATATAAACTACAGGACAACATAGCCCTGTCTTCATGGTGATCTATATAAACTACAGGACAACATAGCCCTGTCTTCATGGTGATCTATATAAACTACAGGACAACATAGCCCTGTCTTCATGGTGATCTATATAAACTACAGGACAACATAGCCCTGTCTTCATGGTGATCTATATAAACTACAGGACAACATAGCCCTGTCTTCATGGTGATCTATATAAACTACAGGACAACATAGCCCTGTCTTCATGGTGATCTATATAAACTACAGGACAACATAGCCCTGTCTTCATGGTGATCTATATAAACTACAGGACAACATAGCCCTGTCTTCATGGTGATCTATATAAACTACAGGACAACATAGCCCTGTCTTCATGGTGATCTATATAAACTACAGGACAACATAGCCCTGTCTTCATGGTGATCTATATAAACTACAGGACAACATAGCCCTGTCTTCATGGTGATCTATATAAACTACAGGACAACATAGCCCTGTCTTCATGGTGATCTATATAAACTACAGGACAACATAGCCCTGTCTTCATGGTGATCCATATAAACTACAGGACAACGTAGCCCTGTCTTCATGGTGATCTATATAAACTACAGGACAACATAGCCCTGTCTTCATGGTGATCTATATAAACTACAGGACAACATAGCCCTGTCTTCATGGTGATCTATATAGACTACAGGACAACATAGCCTAGGGCCATTGAGACATCTATATGTAACACAGGAGCAGAGAGATATATCTTCTGATTTAATCAACAAAAGTGTGTGTGTGTGTGTGTGTGTGTGGGCAATGTGAGTGTGTGTATAAGTGTGTCCTACTCACATATAGAGTCAGTTGTGTGGTGGTTGGTCCTGGAGCTGTAAGGGTCTCTCCTCTGTCCTCCTGCCCATCAGAGAGAGCCCTGGGGCGGGTGTAGGTGAAGGTAGTCCCCCCTGCCTCGTAGTCTCCTGGAGGATCCACCGCCCAGCGCCCATTCACTACTGATACACCTGTACCACTACGTAGGGCTGGGAGGAGGAGGGAGGGAGGGGAGAGATGGAGGAGGGGGGAGGGGATGAATAGAGAGAAAGGAGGAATGGTTGAGAGAAGGGGAGGAAAGGGGAGGACAAAGGGAGGGTTTGGTTTTCATTTAAAGTCATGTTCAGTCTGCAAACCAGTCAATTCCTCTAAAAAGACACACACACAAACATAGTCTCAGACACACACACATTAGACACACACAAACATAGTCTCAGACACACACACACACATTAGACACAAACATAGTCTCAGACACACACACATTAGACACAAACATAGTCTCAGACACACACACATTAGACACAAACATAGTCTCAGACACACACACACATAGTCTCAGATACACACACACATAGTCTCAGACACACACACATTAGACACAAACATAGTCTCAGACACACACACATTAGACACAAACATAGACTCAGACACACACACACACATAGTCTCAGACACACACACACATAGTCTCAGATACACACACACATAGTCTCAGACACACACACATTAGACACAAACATAGACTCAGACACACACACATTAGACACAAACATAGACTCAGACACACACACACATAGTCTCAGATACACACACATTAGACACAAACATAGTCTCAGACACACACACATTAGACACAAACATAGACTCAGACACACACACACATAGTCTCAGATACACACACATTAGACACAAACATAGACTCAGACACACACACACATAGTCTCAGATACACACACATTAGACACACACAGACACACACAAACATAGTCTCAGACACACACACAGATTACACACACACATAGACTCAGACACACACACATTAGACACACACAGACACACACAAACATAGTCTCAGACACACACACATTAGACACACACAGACACACACAAACATAGTCTCAGACACACACACATTAGACACAAACATAGTCTCAGACACAGACACACATTAGACACACACACACACATTAGACACACACAGACACACACAAACATAGTCTCAGACACACACACAGATTACACACACACATAGACTCAGACACACACACATTAGACACACACAGACACACACAAACATAGTCTCAGACACACACACATTAGACACACACAGACACACACAAACAGTCTCAGACACACACACATTAGACACAAACATAGTCTCAGACACACACACATTAGACACACACAGACACACAAGCATAGTCTCAGACACACACACATTAGACACACACAGACAAAGTCTCAGACACACACACATTAGACACACACAGACTCAGACACACACACATTAGACACACACAGACACACACAAACATAGTCTCAGACACAGACACACATTAGACACACACAGACACACAAACATAGTCTCAGACACACACACATTAGACACACACAGACAAAGTCTCAGACACACACACATTAGACACACACATAGACTCAGACACACACACATTAGACACACACAGACACCGACATACCCATGAAGAAAGATAAACACACACACACACACACAGAGTTTAGTCTCATTACCAGACAGCAGACAGTGGGCAGACAGACACACGGTGTCTCTGCTCTAGGCCTCTAAGGACTGTAACAATAGCAGCTTTATCTGAGGTTAGTCTGCCAGGCCAAAGAATTCACACCAGACTCCCAGGCCAACATAACAATGCCAGTCCAGCATACACACATTCACTGGCCAAATGACATTCTCAAATCTACATCTCTTCTCAGGCTCCAACGACTGGACTGGCATTGTTATGTTAGCCTGGGAGTCTGCCTGGCAGGTGTGTGTGTTACCCAGGTAGTTGGAGCTGGCGTGTCTCTCTGTGATGTTGATGGCAGTAGCTCCTGGGGGGATGTCCAGGATTCGGTGGTAACCAAGGGGAACACTGGTGTTCTGGAAGCTCCCGCTCAGCTTCTGACAGGACAGATCCCGCCCCCCACACTGACCACACCTGTCAATCACCAAGCCAGAGCCCAGCACCCCATCACAGCCCTCAGTCTGGGGGAGAGAGAGGGAGACAAGGGGGACATTGAAAAACAGGAGAGGAGAAAGGGGGGAGACAGGGAATGATAGAGAGATGGGAAATTGAGAGGAGGGTAGGGGGTAGGGTACAGGGAGGTAGAATGGAGGGAGAGAATGGAAGAGAGAAAGAGACACACAGAGGGAAAGGGAGGAGGTGGGAGACGGAGAGAATGGTTATTGTGCTGTTTCTGTTGTTGACATTTCATATCATCTGTTTATTTCATTGTTTGTGTAACAATTCTTTGGTAACTGTTCCAGACCTTATCTTGTCAAAAAGAGAGAGAGGGATAGAGAGAGAGAGAGAGAGAGAGAGAGAGAGAGAGAGAGAGAGAGAGAGAGAGAGAGAGAGAGAGAGAGACGAGAACGAGAGAGAGAGAGAACGTGAATGAGAGAGAGAATGAGAGAGAGAGAACGAGAGAGAGAGAATGAGAGAGAGAACGAGAGAGAGAACGAGAGAGAGAACGAGAGAGAGAGAGAACGAGAAAGAGAAAGAACGAGAGAGAATGAGAGAGAACGAGAAAGAGAGAGAACAAGAGAGAACGAGAGAGAGAGAACGAGAGAGAACGAGAGAGAGAGAGAACGAGAGAGAGAGAACGAGAGAGAGAGAACGAGATAGAGAACGAGATAGAGAGAACAGGAGAGAATGAGTGAGAGAGAGAGAGAGAGAGAGAGAGGAGAGATAGAGAGCGAAAAAGAGAGAGAGGGAGAGAGAAAGAGAGAGAGAGGGGGAGAAAGAGAGAGAGGGGGAGAGGGAGGAAGGGAGAGAGAGGGAGAGAGAGCGCATGAGAGAGAGAGGGAGAGAGCACGCGAGAGAGAGAGAGGGAGAGAGCACGCGGGAGAGAGCACGCGAGAGAGAGAGGGAGAGATAGGGACGGGGGGTTAAAAGAAGGCCCAGAGCCCAGAGTGGAGAGAGAGAGTCCAAACCAGCTAAGACAGTCAACAGAACCACTAGGTTGGGCTTTCATATGTTTTGTGTACTGTAGAACAGTGTTTTCCAACTCCTCTAGTCCCCCCAACAGCACACATTGTTAAGGTACTGTTGAGGTTGACTGTTGGGAGGACTGTTGAGGTTGACTGTTGGGAGGACTGTTGGGAGGACTGTTGGGGGTACTGTTGGGGGTACTGTTGGGAGTACTGTTGGGGGTACTGTTGGGAGGACTGTTGAGGGTACTGTTGGGAGGACTGTTGGGAGGACTGTTGGGAGGACTGTTGGGGGGACTGTTGAGGGTACTGTTGGGAGGACTGTTGGGAGGACTGTTGGGAGGACTGTTGGGAGGACTGTTGAGGGTACTGTTGGGAGGACTGTTGGGAGGACTGTTGGGAGGACTGTTGGGGGTACTGTTGAGGGTACTGTTGGGAGGACTGTTGGGAGGACTGTTGGGAGGACTGTTGGGAGGACTGTTGGGAGGACTGTTGGGAGGACTGTTGGGAGGACTGTTGGGGGTACTGTTGGGAGTACTGTTGGGGGTACTGTTGGGAGTACTGTTGGGGGTACTGTTGGGGGTACTGTTGGGAGGACTGTTGGGAGGACTGTTGGGAGGACTGTTGAGGGTACTGTTGGGAGTACTGTTGGGGGTACTGTTGGGAGGACTGTTGGGGGTACTGTTGGGGGTACTGTTGAGGGGACTGTTGGGAGGACTGTTGGGAGGACTGTTGAGGTACTGTTGGGAGGACTGTTGGGGGTACTGTTGGGAGGACTGTTGGGAGTACTGTTGGGGGTACTGTTGGGGGTACTGTTGGGAGGACTGTTGGGAGGACTGTTGGGAGGACTGTTGAGGATACTGTTGGGAGTACTGTTGGGGGTACTGTTGGGAGGACTGTTGGGGTACTGTTGGGGGTACTGTTGAGGGGACTGTTGGGAGGACTGTTGAGGTACTGTTGGGAGGACTGTTGGGGGTACTGTTGGGAGGACTGTTGGGGGTACTGTTGGGAGGACTGTTGGGAGGACTGTTGGGAGGACTGTTGAGGGTACTGTTGGGAGTACTGTTGGGAGGACTGTTGGGGGTACTGTTGGGAGTACTGTTGGGAGTACTGTTGAGGTACTGTTGGGGGTACTGTTGGGAGGACTGTTGGAAGGAGTGTTGGGAGGACTGTTGGGAGTACTGTTGGGAGGACTGTTGGGAGGACTGTTGGGGGTACTGTTGGGGGTACTGTTGAGGGTACTGTTGGGAGGACTGTTGGGAGGACTGTTGGGGGTACTGATGGGAGGACTGTTGGGAGTACTGTTGGGAGGACTGTTGGGGGTACTGTTGGGAGGACTGTTGGAAGGAGTGTTGGGAGGACTGTTGGGAGTACTGTTGGGAGTACTGTTGGGAGGACTGTTGGGGGTACTGTTGGGGGTACTGTTGAGGGTACTGTTGGGAGGACTGTTGGGAGGACTGTTGGGGGTACTGATGGGAGGACTGTTGGGAGTACTGTTGGGGGTACTGTTGGGAGGACTGTTGGGAGGACTGTTGGGAGGACTGTTGAGGGTACTGTTGGGAGTACTGTTGGGGGTACTGTTGGGAGGACTGTTGGGGGTACTGTTGGGGGTACTGTTGAGGGGACTGTTGGGAGGACTGTTGGGAGGACTGTTGGGAGGACTGTTGAGGGTACTGTTGGGAGTACTGTTGGGAGGACTGTTGGGGGTACTGTTGGGAGTACTGTTGGGAGTACTGTTGAGGTACTGTTGGGGGTACTGTTGGGAGGACTGTTAGAAGGAGTGTTGGGAGGACTGTTGGGAGTACTGTTGGGAGTACTGTTGGGAGGACTGTTGGGGGTACTGTTGGGGGTACTGTTGGGAGGACTGTTGGGGGTACTGTTGGGAGTACTGTTGGGAGTACTGTTGAGGTACTGTTGAGGGTACTGTTGGGAGGACTGTTGGGAGGACTGTTGGGGGTACTGATGGGAGGACTGTTGGGAGTACTGTTGGGAGGACTGTTGGGGGTACTGTTGGGAGGACTGTTGGAAGGAGTGTTGGGAGGACTGTTGGGAGTACTGTTGGGAGTACTGTTGGGAGGACAGTTGGGGGTACTGTTGGGGGTACTGTTGGGAGTACTGTTGAGGGTACTGTTGGGAGGACTGTTGGGAGGACTGTTGGGGGTACTGATGGGAGGACTGTTGGGAGTACTGTTGGGGGTACTGTTGGGAGGACTGTTGGGAGGACTGTTGGGAGGACTGTTGAGGGTACTGTTGGGAGTACTGTTGGGGGTACTGTTGGGAGGACTGTTGGGGGTACTGTTGGGGGTACTGTTGAGGGGACTGTTGGGAGGACTGTTGGGAGGACTGTTGGGAGGACTGTTGAGGGTACTGTTGGGAGGACTGTTGGGGGTACTGTTGGGAGGACTGTTGGGAGGACTGTTGGGAGGACTGTTGAGGGTACTGTTGGGAGTACTGTTGGGAGGACTGTTGGGGGTACTGTTGGGAGTACTGTTGGGAGTACTGTTGAGGTACTGTTGGGGGTACTGTTGGGAGGACTGTTGGAAGGAGTGTTGGGAGGACTGTTGGGAGTACTGTTGGGAGTACTGTTGGGAGGACTGTTGGGGGTACTGTTGGGGGTACTGTTGGGAGGACTGTTGGGAGGACTGTTGGGAGGACTGTTGGGAGGACTGTTGGGGGTACTGTTGAGGGTACTGTTGGGAGGACTGTTGGGAGGACTGTTGGGGGTACTGATGGGAGGACTGTTGGGAGTACTGTTGGGAGGACTGTTGGGGGTACTGTTGGGAGGACTGTTGGGAGGACTGTTGAGGGTACTGTTGGGAGGACTGTTGGGAGGACTGTTGGGGGTACTGATGGGAGGACTGTTGGGGGTACTGTTGGGAGGACTGTTGGGAGTACTGTTGGGGGTACTGTTGGGAGTACTGTTGGGGGTACTGTTGGGGGTACTGTTGGGGGTACTGTTGGGAGGACTGTTGGGGGTACTGTTGGGAGTACTGTTGGGGTACTGTTGGGAGTACTGTTGGTAGTACTGTTGGTAGTACTGTTGGTAGTACTGGTGGGGCACTGTTGGGGGCACTGTTGGGGGCACTGTTGGGGGTACTGTTGGGGGTACTGTTGGGAGTACTGTTGGTAGTACTGTTGGTAGTACTGTTGGGGTACTGTTGTGAGTACTGTTGGGGGTACTGTTGGGAGTACTGTTGGGAGTACTTTTGGGAGTACTGTTGGGGGTACTGTTGGGAGTACTGTTGGGGTACTGTTGGGGGTTCTGTTGGGAGTACTGTTGGGAGGACTGTTGGGAGGACTGTTGGGAGTACTGTTGGGGGTACTGTTGGGAGTACTGTTGGGAGTACTGTTGAGGTACTGTTGGGAGGACTGTTGGGGGTACTGTTGGGAGGACTGTTGGGGGTACTGTTGGGAGGACTGTTGGGAGGACTGTTGGGAGGACTGTTGGGAGGACTGTTGGGAGGACTGTTGAGGGTACTGTTGGGAGTACTGTTGGGAGGACTGTTGGGGGTACTGTTGGGAGTACTGTTGGGAGTACTGTTGAGGTACTGTTGGGGGTACTGTTGGGAGGACTGTTGGAAGGAGTGTTGGGAGGACTGTTGGGAGTACTGTTGGGAGTACTGTTGGGAGGACTGTTGGGGGTACTGTTGGGGGTACTGTTGAGGGTACTGTTGGGAGGACTGTTGGGAGGACTGTTGGGGGTACTGATGGGAGGACTGTTGGGAGTACTGTTGGGAGGACTGTTGGGGGTACTGTTGGGAGGACTGTTGGAAGGAGTGTTGGGAGGACTGTTGGGAGTACTGTTGGGAGTACTGTTGGGAGGACTGTTGGGGGTACTGTTGGGGGTACTGTTGAGGGTACTGTTGGGAGGACTGTTGGGAGGACTGTTGGGGGTACTGATGGGAGGACTGTTGGGAGTACTGTTGGGGGTACTGTTGGGAGGACTGTTGGGAGGACTGTTGGGAGGACTGTTGAGGGTACTGTTGGGAGTACTGTTGGGGGTACTGTTGGGAGGACTGTTGGGGGTACTGTTGGGGGTACTGTTGAGGGGACTGTTGGGAGGACTGTTGGGAGGACTGTTGGGAGGACTGTTGAGGGTACTGTTGGGAGTACTGTTGGGAGGACTGTTGGGGGTACTGTTGGGAGTACTGTTGGGAGTACTGTTGAGGTACTGTTGGGGGTACTGTTGGGAGGACTGTTGGAAGGAGTGTTGGGAGGACTGTTGGGAGTACTGTTGGGAGTACTGTTGGGAGGACTGTTGGGGGTACTGTTGGGGGTACTGTTGAGGGGACTGTTGGGAGGACTGTTGGGAGGACTGTTGGGAGGACTGTTGAGGGTACTGTTGGGAGGACTGTTGGGGGTACTGTTGGGAGGACTGTTGGGAGGACTGTTGGGAGGACTGTTGAGGGTACCGTTGGGAGTACTGTTGGGAGGACTGTTGGGGGTACTGTTGGGAGTACTGTTGGGAGTACTGTTGAGGTACTGTTGGGGGTACTGTTGGGAGGACTGTTGGAAGGAGTGTTGGGAGGACTGTTGGGAGTACTGTTGGGAGTACTGTTGGGAGGACTGTTGGGGGTACTGTTGGGGGTACTGTTGGGAGAACTGTTGGGAGGACTGTTGGGAGGACTGTTGGGAGGACTGTTGGGGGTACTGTTGAGGGTACTGTTGGGAGGACTGTTGGGAGGACTGTTGGGGGTACTGATGGGAGGACTGTTGGGAGTACTGTTGGGAGGACTGTTGGGGGTACTGTTGGGAGGACTGTTGGGAGGACTGTTGAGGGTACTGTTGGGAGGACTGTTGGGAGGACTGTTGGGGGTACTGATGGGAGGACTGTTGGGGGTACTGTTGGGAGGACTGTTGGGAGTACTGTTGGGGGTACTGTTGGGAGTACTGTTGGGGGTACTGTTGGGGGTACTGTTGGGAGTACTGTTGGGAGGACTGTTGGGGGTACTGTTGGGAGTACTGTTGGGGTACTGTTGGGAGTACTGTTGGTAGTACTGTTGGTAGTACTGTTGGTAGTACTGGTGGGGCACTGTTGGGGGCACTGTTGGGGGCACTGTTGGGGGTACTGTTGGGAGTACTGTTGGTAGTACTGTTGGTAGTACTGTTGGGGTACTGTTGTGAGTACTGTTGGGGGTACTGTTGGGAGTACTGTTGGGAGTACTGTTGGGAGTACTGTTGGGGGTACTGTTGGGAGTACTGTTGGGGTACTGTTGGGGGTTCTGTTGGGAGTACTGTTGGGAGGACTGTTGGGAGGACTGTTGGGAGTACTGTTGGGGGTACTGTTGGGAGTACTGTTGGGAGTACTGTTGAGGGTACAGTTGGGAGTACTGTTGGGGGTACTGTTGGGGACTGGAGTTGGAAAACCCTGATGTAGTCCCTACAGCAGAGGCTTCAAAGTATCTCTAACCCTGATCCTGCAACACCACATATAGTGATGCCCTCATACACTCATCCATACCCCCTACCTACACACTTACAGTTTGACCCCCTACCTACACACTTACAGTTTGACCCCCTACCTACACACTTACAGGTTGAGCCCCTACCTACACACTTACAGGTTGACCCCCTACCTACACACTTACAGGTTGACCCCCTCACACACTTACAGGTTGACCCCCTACCTATACACTTACAGTGAGGGAAAAAAGTATTTGATCCCCTGCTGATTATGTACGTCTGCCCACTGACAAAGAAATGATCAGTCTATAATTTTAATGGTAGGTTTATTTGAACAGTGAGAGACAGAATAACAACAAAAAAATCCAGAAAAACGCATGTCAAAAATGTTATAAATTGATTTGCATTTTAATGAGGGAAATAAGTATTTGACCCCTCTGCAAAACATGACTTAGTACTTGTTGGCAAAATCCTTGTTGGCAATCATAGAGGTCAGACGTTTCTTGTAGTTGGCCACCAGGTTTGCACACATCACAGGAGGGATTTTGTCGCACTCCTCTTTGCAGATCTTCTCCAAGTCATTAAGGTTTCGAAGCTGACGTTTGGCAACTCGAACCTTCAGCTCCCTCCACAGATTTTCTATGGGATTAAGGTCTAGAGACTGGCTAGGCCACTCCAGGACCTTAATGTGCTTCTTCTTGAGCCACTCCTTTGTTGCCTTGGCCGTGTGTTTTGGGTCATTGTCATGCTGGAATAGCCATCCACGACCCATTTTCAATGCCCTGGCTGAGGGAAGGAGGTTCTCACCTAAGATTTGACGGTACATGGCCCCGTCCATCGTCCGTTTGATGCGGTGAAGTTGTCCTGTTCCCTTAGCAGAAAAACACCCCCAAAGCATAATGTTTCCACCTCCATGTTTGACGGTGGGGATGGTGTTCTTGGGGTCATAGGCAGCATTCCTCCTCCTCCAAACACGGCGACTTGAGTTGATGCCAAATAGCTCCATTTTGGTCTCATCTGACCACAACACTTTCACCCAGTTGTCCTCTGAATCATTCAGATGTTCATTGGCAAACTTCAGACGGGCATGTATATGTGCTTTCTTGAGCAGGGGGACCTTGCAGGCGCTGCAGGATTTCGGTCCTTCATGGCGTAGTGTGTTACCAATTGTTTTCTTGGTGACTATGGTCCCAGCTGCCTTGAGATCATTGACAAGATCCTCCCGTGTAGTTCTGGGCTGATTCTTCACCGTTCTCATGATCATTGCAACTCCACGAGGTGAGATCTTGCATGGAGCCCCAGGCCGAGGGAGATTGACAGTTCTTTTGTGTATCTTCCATTTGCGAATAATCGCGCCAACTGTTGTCACCTTCTCACCAAGCTGCTTGTAGCCCATTCCAGCCTTGTGTAGGTCTACAATCTTGTCCCTGACATCCTTGGAGAGCTCTTTGGTCTTGGCCATGGTGGAGAGTTTGGAATCTGATTGATTGATTGCTTCTGTGGACAGGTGTCTTTTATACAGGTAACAAACTGAGATTAGGAGCACTCCCTTTAAGAGTGTGCTCCTAATCTCAGCTCGTTACCTGTATAAAAGACACCTGGGAGCCAGAAATCTTTCTAATTGAGAGGGGGTCAAATACTTATTTCCCTCATTAAAATGCAAATCAATTTATAACATTTTTGACATGCATTTTTCTGGATTTTTTTGTTGTTATTCTGTCTCTCACTGTTCAAATAAACCCACCATTAAAAGACTGATCATTTCTTTGTCAGTGGGCAAACTCAGCAGGGGATCAAATACTTTTTTCCCTCACTGTACAGGTTGACCCCTCACACACTTACAGGTTGACCCCCTACCTATACACTTACAGGTTGACCCCCTACCTATACACTTACAAGTTGACCCCCTC